>NC_091319.1:17640763-17705763 GCF_038502225.1 Cherax quadricarinatus | reverse complement strand
GTAGTTTTTACTGCCCCAGCACGATACAATTAGCGGTTACTTGAGAGGGTCTGGAGGAGAAGGAGCAGAGAGGCAGGGGCTGAAGTGTGTGTGGATGGGATAGGAGAGGGGAAGGGGAACTCTCAAATCTGGGAAGGAGTGAGAAAGAAAGTGGGGTACACTTAGTGTAGACGGTGAAGATGGAGAGTCATGGAGACAACCTAGCCTGAATCCATCAGTCGTGTTGTATATCACATCGTCCTTGCTGGTTAAGGGAAACCACTGTGTTAAGAGCAGAGCAGAGCAGACTACGTGTAGTCTGCTCTGCTCTTCCGCGGCTTGCTAGGCATTCATTTTTATAGGTTTGTGTGCAGTTATCATGTACTCCATAAATATGTACTTTTTGACAAGATTGTTTCATGGGTTTACAAACGTTCATTTACAATTATTTCTACGCTTCTTATACATTATTTTTTTTCGTTAGCATCATTATTTTGCTTGCAGAGATAAGCAACGCTTCTGAAACACAAATGTAATTTATTTTCATTAATTTCAGTAGCTTGATATATGGTTATTCAGAGCTTTTACGTTTTTTCTACCATCGCATTACCTAACTAGATTGTAAATCCTAATGCAACTTAATTGCTATCATTAAACACAATAGTAACGTCTTGTTGCAGCTCATAATCACTTCGTCTTTTAACTTATTCTCCTTGTTTTTAACATGACTTGCTCTTCTAATTACATTCCAATAACTTAGTTATACTCATCCGCTTATTATCACAGGATAGTCACTGTAAAGAAGTGTAGTTCTCTTGCAGTATGTCTCTGTGTATAATGTTACAACTAACGTGTTTAAACTAATATGTTACAACTACTAGCAAGTTACAACTAACTCTCACCATTTAGCAGAGCGAGAAACTAACGTGAAGGACTTATGATTTAGTGATAATGTCAAAGGATCTCACTTTCAAGGATCACAACAGTGTCATTATGACAATCGTGAGGAAAATGATAGGATTAAAACGAGAACCTCCAAAACAAAGGATGCCATGCCAGTAGTGATCCTCTTTAAGTCACTTATGTTCTCTGTAGGATGGAATAGTGGGTGGATTTGTTTTATATTCCGATCCAGTTTTTATTTCTTCGAGTTTTCCATAGCGGAGTAATTGAAATTTGTCTTCATTGAACTTCATATTGTTTTCTGAGGCCCATTTAAAGACTTGATTAATGTCCGCTTGGGGATTTGCAGTGTCCTCAGTTGATGACACGGTCCTGCAAATTCTGGTATCGTCAGCAAAGGAGGACACGGTGCTGTGGCTTACACCTCTGTCTGTGTCAGATTTGAGGACGGAGAAATGGTTGGGAGCCAGTACTGTATCTTGTGGAACAGAGCTTTTCACTGTAGCCGCCTCTGACTTTACTCTGTTTACTATTGCTCTGTGTTCCATTTGTTAGGAAATTATAGATCCATCTACCCACTTTTATCACTCATTTTGTGTGCTGTTACACCATGTTCGCACTTGTCGAAGGCTTTCGCAAAGTCAGTGTATATTACATCTGCATTTTGCTTGTCTTCCATTGCATCCAAGACTATGTCATAGTGGTCCAGTAATAGTGAGAGGCAGGAGCGACCTGCTCTAAACCCATGCTGCCATGGGTTGTGCAATTGTTGGGTATCCAGGCGATCTTGTCTCTCAGAACCCTATCAAAGATTTCTTTTACGATGTGGAACGTTAGTGCTATCGGTCTGTAATTCTTTGTAATTGCTTTATTGACACCTTTATGGAGTGGGGGCTATATATCCTTTGTTTTTAGTGACTGTAGGATGACTCCTGTGTCTACGCTACATCTCCATAGAATATTTAAGGCACGTGAAAGGGGTTTCGTGCGGTTCTTGATGAACACGGAACACGCTAGCTCACTCAGCTCACACACTGAGGTCCGGGGTTCGAATCTTCTCTGGTACGGCTAGAAAACATTAGGGATGTGTTTCCATAAGACACCTGATGTCCCTGTCCCTGTTCAACCATCAGTTTAAAATGGGTACCTGGGTGTTAGTCGACTGGTATGGGTCGCATCCTGGGACAAAACTAACCTAATTTGCCCAAAATGCTCAGCATAACAAGCGGCTTTCTATATAGTAGTATGTCACTGATGTCAGCTAGGACTGTATACCTTGTACATGTACTTGTAGTAAATAAAGATATTATATTATTATCATTATTAATTTAGATTGTCGACTCTTAGTCTGGTTAACGGCTCACTAAATGCCGAGTCATATTGGAACTTCAGTATCTCACTCTATTTCTTTGCTGTCATCTGTGTGAGTCCCATCTTGTTTAAGCAAGGGCCAAATACTGGATGTATTTTTTACCCTAGATTTAGACGTAAGAAAATATATATATTTTTTTTTAATTTTATTTATGGCTTTAAGTTTTCCAGTGTTTCTTGGTTCCATGGGTTCTTGCGTTGTGAATGTTGCAGCGAGGAGGACTCTTTAGGCAGTTGGGATGTGTCTGAGGGCAATGTGTGGTGTGAATATTATGAAGAGAATTTCGTAGCTTGGAGATTAGTAGGTGCGGGATTATTGAAAGTATTATCCGGAAGGCTGAAGAGGAGTTGAGGTTGTTCGGAAATTTAGAAAGAAGAGAATAACTTAGGATGACTTGGAGGGCGTGTAAATCTGTTGTGGAATAGAGGGAAAGGTTGGAAAGAGGGGCTAAATGTATGTGAGCGTGTGGAGGCAAGTGCTGTTGGAGTGTTAGCAAAAAGACATTTATGAAGTGATCCAGGGAAATCGGTTAGCCTGACTCGAGTCCTGGAGGTGGGAAGTACAGTGCCTGCACTCTGAAAGATAGGTGTGGATATTTGCAGTTTCGAAATGTATCGGCACGCCTCTGGTAAGACAGTGATAGAGTGATGGTGAGAGTTTCTTCTTTTGGGTCACCCTACCTAGGTGGGATACGGTCCGTGTTATATATATATATATATATATATATATATATATATATATATATATATATATATATATATATATATATATATATATATATATATATATATGTCGTGCCGAATATGTAAAACTGGTCAATTAGCAAGAACTCATTTAAAATTAAGTCCTTTCTGAAATTTTCTCTTATACGTTTAAAGATATATTTTTTTTCATTAATGTTAATATAATTTTTTTAATTTTGCACCAAAAGAATCTTAGAAAGCTTACTTTAAATACGTTTACAATAATTTAGTAATAAACAAACACAATCAAATATATTTTTTTCGTTAGGTTCAGAATGATTTTGGCGAAATTATTGCATACACAAATTTTCACTTGTCCTATATGGCAAGATGAGCGTTGCTATTTAAGCCAAGATGGCAAGTTCTGCCTATTCGGCACGACATATATATATGATTATATATATATATATATATATATATATATATATATATATATATATATATATATATATATATATATATATAAACTAGTGAAAAAATAATGAAATTCCTTGATAATGTGAGAGATCACGAAAGCGAATGGAATTTCACTATTTTTTCAGTATGGTTATTTTGCATATTTTTATATCACCTGTTTATATATATATATATATATATATATATATATATATATATATATATATATATATATATATATATATATATATATATATATATATATATATGTCGTGCCGAATATGTAAAATTGGTCAATTAGCAAGAACTCATTTAAAATTAAGTCCTTTCTAAAATTTTCTCTTATACATTTAAAGATATATTTTTTTCATTAATGTTGATGTAAAAATTTATAATTTTGCACCAAAAGGAACTTAGAAAACTTACCTAACCTTATTATAACAAGCGCAATTTATTTTAGCCTAACCCAACTAAATATATTTTAGATTTGGTTACAATAATTTAATACTAAACAAACACAGTGAAATATATATTTTTCGTTAGGTTCAGAATGATTTTGGCGAAATTACTGCATACACAAATTTTCACTTGTCCTATATGGCAAGATGAGCGTTGCTATTTAAGCCAAGATGGCAAGTTCTGCCTATTCGGCACGACATATATATATATTATGTGTGTGTGTGTGTGTGTCGTGCCGAATAGGTAAAATTGGTCATTTAACAAGAACTCATTTAAAATTAAGTCCTTTCTAAAATTTTCTCTTAAACGTTTAAAGATATATTTTTTCATTTATATTAATGTAAAAATTAATAATTTTCTACCAAAAGAACCTTAGAAAACTTACCTAACCTAATTATAACAAGAGCAATTTAATTTAGCCTAATCCAACTAAAAGATATATATTTTTCATTAATGTTAATGTAAAAATTTTTAATTTTGCACTAAAAGAATCTTGGAAAACTTACCTAACTTTATTATAACAAGAGCAATTTATTTTACCCTAACCCAACTAAATATATTTTAAATACGTTTACAATAATTTAGTACTAAACAAACACAATCAAATATATTTTTTTCGTTAGGTTCGGAATGATTTTGGCGAAATTATTGCATACACAAATTTTCACTTGTCCTATATGGCAGGATGAGCTTTGCTATATAAGCCAAGATCGCAAGTTCTGCCTATTCGGCACGACATTATATATATATATATATATATATATATATATATATATATATATATATATATATATATATATATATATATATAGAGAGAGAGAGAGAGAGAGAGAGAGAGAATTACCTTTATGATATGCTTCATTTCAAAGTTTTATGAAATAAACTAAACTCAATTTTTCGGAATGTGTTGGTACATATAGGCCTGTTGATATACTAGCAGTATATCCACCAGAAATAAATCTAATGCTTGGAATTGCAAGATACTATGCTGGAGTATAAGAACTCTCGTAATTACCAGGTATGCTGTAATGTGTAATGCTTCTAACAGTTCTGATAACTCTGCTGGCCCCTACTCATTGTAGAGTAACTGCCGACAGGTGGGGAGCGACGTTTGTATTGTACATAAATCACTCTTGTCGGCGGCAATCATAGGAGCAGTAATGACCGTTAACACAGGGGATATCGTACTTATTGGACTCAAGTAACGTAAATAAGCATTAATTTTGTTTTGAGTGAGGTTGGGGGGAGTTAACCTTAGAGTCTATAAAGTTCAATTGCTTTCAAGGAATTGCCAAATTATTTTATTGGTATTTTGTTTGTTTTCTTGGTTACTGCTAGTAGTGACAATTCTGATAACTGATGAGGGTACATAAGAACAGTTTATCTCTAGGACTGAGTATCCATAATATCTTTGTGATATGATTATCAAAGGATCCTGATTTTGGTTCATTTATGTGTGCGTATATGGTAGGGGTTAGAATTTGAGGTTCTGATGATAGTTCTAGTGACGATTGGGAAAGAGGCTGCTTGCTGTGCTCTCTGCATAATATTTTTCAGTGTTTTCCTACAACCTGATTATTGCGTGTTGTCTCTTTTATTTTTTTTTTATTCTAGCTTCACTTTTTTGGAAAAGTTTTGAATTTTTTAGTCATTTTTCGGCTAACGTGCGGTAGTCTACCTTTCAGGCGAGGCATATAGATGGAATTTCATTTTTGAGTATCTGAGAGTATGCTCTTCCATACTGCAGTCTGAAAAGCATCATTCAAGGGCAAATAAGGTGGTCATACTTGTAGCAAATTCAGCATGGAGTTATGTTGTATCATTATTCTCGCTTTACACCACTTAGATGAATGTTATAAGATTTGCATATTTCTTCTTGTATTAAGATCTCATACTTGATCTTAATCTTTGATGATAACTTTATTACCACTTCTACTTTGACTCTCTTTATTGCCTTGCTTTTTTTTTTAACTTCCTCATCTTTTATTTTTGTGATAGAGTTCAGTCTTTTAAGCATTTATTATCTGTCCTTCATCTGTGGTGGTAGAATAACTGTACTTAGTCGTTTAGATCTCCGAGTTTCATCATTGCAGAAGCTGAAGTGACCAGGTCCATATCATTGTCACTGAATCATATTGTGATAAGCAAATTCTATATTGGTACTAGAAGATTACAAAATCTAACCTTATGATAGTGGCTAGCTCATGCTGAATAATGAATAACCCCGCTCTCCCTTATGGAACTCGAAGAGAAGTGCTGAGTGAAACGATGGGTATATTACTGCTGCTGTTGTGATGAATAATATTTCAGATAATTGAATGAACCAGTTATGTTGACAGATTCGTCTTACTAGTGATGGCAGTGCGTAGCTAACTTAGTGCGTAACCAAGTGGATATCAGTTGACAAAGTTAATAAACTAGAGGATACGATAGGGTTCCAGGTAAATTGCCGTGACTCTCAATCACGCTAGTAAAAAGTTTAAGCATTTTTTTGTGTGCTTGTGGTATTTAAGTTATTTTAAATATTTTGGGAACTCCGTTCGTACTCTGGCATCTTCATCTGCGTTATATTTCATCATAAATTTAGTGTATTTTTTGAAAAAAATATCATTAATCATTAAATTTTCAACAGTTTGAAGGTAACAACACTCGCATATTTGCTGCCCATGTGAACATCTCTTTCCAATTGTTTCCAGATCATAAATTTGTAAATAGTTCATTACGACTGTAACTTGCATACCTACCAAAACTTTCGGGTCCAGTCTTTGGACCGATTTATGTGCTTTTGTAATAATTTACCTACCATCCACAATATGAGGGGGGTATATAATAAACTAAAGTAAAAAACCAGAGTAATCAGGCTCTGACAATTTTGATCATAATTATGGTGGGAATGGGGGGATTTTGAGTGTTAGTCCCATGGTGAGCCACGACCGAGTGCGCACTGACTTACCGGCCGTACTCAGTGGTGTGAGTGTTCCAGAGGAACAACTCGAAGTTTCATAATATATATATAATATATATATATATATATATATATATATATATATATATATATATATATATATATATATATATATATATATATATATATATATATATATATATGCAAAACAACCACTGTGAAAGAGTAGTGAAATTACAAGCGCTTTCGTGACTACTCACATTGTCAAGGAACTATGAAAGTAATACATCAAAGGAAGGCAATTAAAGGGCTTAGACCACACCTCACAGTCATGTGTGTGTGTGTATGTATGGGGTCCACCTCTGGTGCAAATTGTGGGTCCCATAGCCTCGGAGAAGTGGATAAAAAGGTTTCAAAGAAGAATATTTGGATTTCTTCTCGAAGCCATTTGAATATTCCACGTCCACCAAACCTGCACACGAAAATCACTCCACATGAAAGCAAAAGACTCAGCAGGAGATGCAACATTCCCCCGATGAAAAGCAGGGGCGCCACGAGTACATTGAGAGAGAACACAGTAAGTGTCTGAAGGACAAACATCCACCCAGAGCTCCCAGTGCCAACATTGACCTCCCTGACAATGAAGCAGGTGAAGAACATTTAACGCTACAGGATGCTGAAGATATGAAGCCGCTATGTCATTTCCACAGGGCTCAGCCGAGGTTTTCACCGGTTTAAGGCCACAGCACATAAAACAAATGCTCTATCCAGCACTTGATGTTTCAGAGAGGTAGTTGTCTGAACTCACTCTATTTTTCAGTGTGTGCTGACTGGCGGTCTCCCAGAGACCATTAGGTCGCTCTTCTTTGGTGCATCACTTCGTGCTCTCCGGAAAAAGGACGGAGGAATCAGGCCCATTACACTTGGCAACACATTTGGGTTCCTTGTTGCAAAGGCTGCATTGAAAATGGTGAGTCAGGAGGCTGCTGCACTGCTGAAACCAACACAGCTCGGTTTTGGTGTTCAAAAAGACTGTGAAGCAGCTGTCCCTGCAGCACAAGTATACATCAGTAACATATCAGAAGAAAAAGACCTGATCAAATTGGACGTTGCCAACGCACTGTGTTCAGACGGTGCGCATTCCATGCAGGAAAACGTGAAGGGCTTATTGCACAGCTAAAAAAGAGAATTATTAGACGCAGATGCTCTAATTTCTTTCCATTGTATTTTACATTAACAAAATCGTTGTGCTAAATTTTCCATTTTAAGTGACACTGCATAAAATTATATGTATTATTAACTATGTTCGTGCAAATGCAACACGGCATTGTCAGTGGATGATTAGGTGTTCGGTGTGGATTTGCTATATCATTCGAAAGTGCGCTGGCTATCACAGGGACAGACAGGTATTGGTCAAATTTTTTTTTTTGCGAGAACAAATCATTAGATTTTATGAAGAACACAATCACTAATGTGAATTATTAAAAGAAGATTTCTGTAGAAATGCTATGATATGTATGATATGTCAAAAGAAAAATTAATATTTTTTTTGCAAGGTAAAACTAAGTATATATATATATATATGATATGTAGCAAAAATCCAAGTGTTTCGAAAAAAGCTTATCATTTTTTTTCAAAACCCCTCTTGCTCAAATGGAAATTTCGGATGAACATTTTCCCCTGCTAGCGAAGGCCATTAATGAGCAGGAAGATTCATGTGAATCATTTGAAGAATATACTGCTGTTATAGACTCATTATATGAAGAATACAATGAAAGGTTCACTGACTTTGAGAACCATGACCTCACACTGAAATTAACATTTCAACCTCACCCAGTTGATGTCTCCAAAGACCCTAAGGTTATTAAGGTCCCAAATGACGGTTATGCACTTGGAGAATCAGCTGAAACTGCGGACCTCCATGATTTAACCAAATATCCAAATGCTTTCCCACAAAAAGTAGTCACAACAAAGTCATTGCAGTATATCTAATAAAAATTTCTTGAATGCGGCCATATTAGATTACAGCTAACTTTAATGCGGCCTTCCAACATAAAAACGTTCCCCACCCCTGACCTAACCTGTCACTGAAAGTGATTTTTTGTTCCCCGCATTGAACTTTTTCTCCCTTCATGTAATGTCCTTCTGAAGGTGTGGTTAGTGTTTCTGCTTCAGTAGTCTAAGGTGCGGTCTGCTTCAGTGCAGCAGTCTTGGTGATGCCTGGTGTAATAATTTTCTTGTCCTTGTTTAGAAATGTTCTTCCGATGATTCCTGGCTGTGTTGTATTTTTTATTTGTAGTTGTTCCCACATGCTGAGTTACTTTCCGGGATTTATGCACTATTGCTTCTTGAGCCTTTCCTTGTTCACAGTGAAGAGTTTTGCTGACTACTGTGTTGTGATCCACCTGATGACTACGGTGAACGGTGCTGTTTGTTCTGTTGACTAGTGTGTTGTGGGTTGTGACCTACGTGATGACCACGGTGAACAGTGCTGTATGTTCTATTGACTGCCGTGTTGTGAGTTGTGATCCACGTCATGACCTTCACAATGGACAGTGATGTATGCTCTATTGAATATTATGTCGTGAGTTGTGATTCATGTGATCACCATCACAGTGGACAATGCTGCAAGTTCTAAGCTGGCTTAGCTGGTTTACTGGCGCTTCTAAACTGGGATTTCTCACACTTTTGCTTAGCAATTTTTATTCCCATGATGCGAGTCATAACACTCGACTAACACTGTAAACTACTTGTTTTTAGTGCTAGGTGAGAAGTAAAAACGGTGGAAATAAACTGATGGTGGAAATAAACTGATGATGGAAATAAGCTTATATTTTTCGTCGTACACGAGGATAGTTAGCTTATTTACGTTAGTCATACTTGAGGCATTTGTGGAAGCTGAAACTATCAAATTGCAACCCATTCTTGCAGCGCGAGTTACAATCGTACCGATCTGAAAGTTTCCTGGTTACGCTTTGCTGGACGTATTGCTACCGTTCTTTTTTTTTGTGGTTAGATACACGTTTGTATATGTTTATGTAACCTAGCCTAACACAACTCTTTTTCACTTAACCTAAGATATAAAAATATCGAATGTAAATTTATTATATAAAAATAGTATGTATAAGTTTACAGCAAGTATTAAGAAATTACCGTTGGGCATCTCGAAAAAAAAAACTATCGTAGTAAAGTGAGGATATGTTGCATATTATTACCACTGTCACCGTCTTCACTTGCAGACCCCTCAAGGAAGATTCCTTGATGCTGGTGAGGGGCTTTTGATCTAGGTAATTGTATTTGTGCTCCAGATCCCTGAATTAAGCCTGAATACCTTCCATCCCCCCCACAGGCGCTGTATAATCCAACGGGTTTAGCGTTCCCTATGATAATAATTCACTTGCAGAACCGGTGTTTTGTCACCGGAGGAAAGACAGTTCCTGGAACCATAACAGTTGTCCATTCATTGTCGACGAGAATCTCGTTTTTTATAGTACGATTTACCTACAGTCATTACTTGCATACTTGCACCAGAGGCGGAAGATCTTGTCACTGGTTTTCATATACGAGTGTATACATTTCACTCTCGCAGAATTATAGGTAAATTATAATGCAACTTCACAGTCAGCGGGAAGTGTTGGGAACCAAGTGGTGCAAGTTTCATCAGCACATGGAGTAAGGTCAGTGTTGCGGCCACTACAACCAGCTCATTGTGTGGTATTAATAATGTATAATTTTCACAAGACAGTTTCAGGTACTACGCATACATTACATGTTTCTAGTAAAGACAAAAATAAGATGTTTTCAAAATATATATCCAATTTCAATCACATTAGAAAATTAATATATGATAAGTATTGCAATGAAACTAAATTATATTTATAAATCATGCAATCTATTTTAAAATTAAATAAAACTAAAATGCTACTATTACTATAGGCTAAAACTAAAATAATTATCCCCAATTATTGCAAATATTCTGAAGAATATATTTTTCTAGATAAATAAGTACTGAGAGAAGCAGTGTATGCACCAAGGAACGTTCATCTCCACATTGAACATTATAAGCATGTGAAACACCTGAGTATCCTTATTTTGTAGACTTTTTGCCAACAAGTGGCTTTATTAATACTATACAGAGCCATATACGTTAGAGTTGAAGATGAGGCGATTAGTCCCTCAGCCGTGCAAAATATTGTACAGAAGGCAGTAAAATATGAGGTAAACAGTACCCGACCTGGAAGCAGGTGTTGTGTGCCTTAGTCTTGATGAACCTGAAGATGGGAATTTGTATAATCAGTTGAGGTGCAGCAGATTAAGGCATTGCTACAGGTAGGCGGGACCGACTGGCAGGTCTGTATGCTCTGTATATACATGTATGGAATGGTAGGGAGAGAACATACTCAAACAGATCCGGGGAGCTGGGTGCGTGCCTAAGATACTACAAGCAGTACACCTCTGAAATGCAGCATTGAGTCGCTGGAACAGAAAGCTAGCTGCGCTAGGATCCCTAGTTGCCCTACTGAGTCTTTTTTGCCTAGCTCCTTGTGTGTGTGTGTGTGTTTATATTATATATATTATATATATATATATATATATATATATATATATATATATATATATATATATATATATATATATATATATATATATATATATAATATATATAATGTCGTGCCGAATAGGTAAATTTGTCTCTTAGAAAGAACTCATTTAAAATTGTCCTTTCTAAAATCTTTTATATGTTTAAAGATATATTTTTTTTATTTATGTTAATGTAAAAATTAATAATTTTGTACCAAAAGAACCTTAGAAAACCTACTTAACCTTATTATAACAAGCGCAAATTAATTTAGCCTGATCCAACTGAATATATTTTAGATAAGTTTACAATAATTTAATGATAAACAAACACGGTGAAATATATTTTTTCGTTAGGTTCAGGATGATTTTTGCGAAATTATTGCATACACAAATTTTCACTTGCCTTATTCGGCAAGAAGAGCGTTGCTATTTAAGCCAAAATTGCAAGTTTTACCTATTGGGCGCGACATACATAATCACATGAACATATTGATTCAGATTACATATGATAATTTGCAAATAAGTATACAGGATCAAAGTACAGTAATAAATTACGCTACAGTGAACACTAAACGCATAGTTCACTCGTGTCAAAATTTACACTATGTAGCTACCTTTGTTAATTCTTACTGGTAACACCATGCGTAATGAATGTAATTGTCTGTGTCTGGAGACGTCTGAACAAACGCCACACCTCGGAGTGTTATTGTAATCCATTCTCACTCACCATTGATTGTTGTTCGCATTTGAACGTTAATGATGTTACTCCCCACCGCGTTGCCGGACGTGTCACATCTATTTTGTTTTAATTTCCTTTATGTAGTTAAGTGCATATATGTTTTAAGCATTGTATATAATGTAACCTAACTTCAAAACAGTGTTTGTAAATTCATACGGAGCGTTATTATACTGATGTTGAGAAAACACTTAAGTTAACGTAATAGGATAGGTTGCATATTGGTTTCCCTATAACCTTTCCCCTAAATCGTTACCAGTTAATTCCTGCCACTAGTAACTGACCGCTCTGAAGGACAGCGTCCAACACGTTTTTGAGGAATGATTTTTTTGTTATGTTGACTGAGAGGAAGTGCTAAATGCGTAATTCAAGGCGCGCTTTGAACTGCGATTTTGTTTGTTTATACTTACGGTAGTGACGCATGCCAAAACTTAGGGATTTTTAATGGCTAAGAATCTGAACCCTTGAAGGTGCGTGCCCTGATACCTGTGAAGGGTTCTTGATCTAAGTAATTGGGGCTACCCTCTCATCCGATGGAACCTAATTACCGCCCATTTGTGAGACACTGGGTGTTGCGCTTCCCCGTGAATATACGTACTCAGAAGCTCAGCAATTACTTGTGGTCGTTTCGTATGGTTTGTAGTGGTTATAAGCGAGTGGCCTGTGTTTGACACTTGGTGTAGATCCCAGCAGAATTGCTGCCTGTTAAGAGCCAGAGATAGTTAACGTGGTGATTTTTTTTTGGCTGTGATAGTACGGTTAAGAAGGTGGTGATTCATAAGTGTTGTGATAGTAGTAATCATTCATGTGTGTTATGATGATACTAGTGGTGTGTGTTCTTTCTCGGGATCCGTCTGTATGTGACTGTCGTGAGGTTAGATGATGAATGGCAACAACGCCCTTGGCAAGGCGTTGTCAATACATGTGACACCGTTATCGTTCGGTTAGGTCCAGGTTAAATATGTTATTTATATATATTAAAAGGTTTTAAGTTCATATTAAGATTGCTTCCGTAGCTTGGTTGGTGTATAAGATGTGTATGGCAGGAAGTTTGGAACACATAAGAATGGAGGAACACTGTAGAAGGCCTACTGGCCCATACAAGGCACGTCATACACACAAGGAGTCACGACAGGGAAGCATCACTTAAACGAACGTCGTGCTTGCATGTGTGAAGCTTGCCACATGTCTTCTAAACTGGATCCTTCAGCAGCCTCTTCGTTGCTGGTCACACCTCAGAAAGCCCCGAACTCACGCCCTGGGTCACCCACCAGCAAGCACATGTTGTACAACTTAGTGACGAGGGACAGACACATGACTTTAAATTCTAGGTCCTATGGAATAAGGCATGTGATATCCATCCACTCTGGAGCCCCCGAGAATATATATACTCATTGCCTATCCTAAATTTACTAAAGCTAAGCAGCAACCCAACATCACCTAGGTTATATGCAGAGTGTACTGTGAAAATTACGTGTTTACAAACTATACATATCTTATGATCTTACATTTTTCTCGCTCACCATTTATTCTGTATGAAGTTAAAATACCTGTCATTTTGTGTGTGTGTGTGTGTGTGTGTGTGTGTGTGTGTGTGTTGGTTATCATTTTGTCATAGGCACTTGTCCATTAGACACTTGGCCTGTTTTGTGTGTGTACTCACCTATTTGTGGCTGCAGGGGTCGATTTATAGCTCCTGGCCCTGCCTCTTCACTGATCGCTACTAGGTCCTCTCTCTCCCTGCTCCATGAGCTTTATCATACCTCGTCTTAAAACTATGTATGGTTCCTGCCTTCACTACGTCACTTTTCAGACTATTCCACTTCCTGACAACTCTGTGACTGAAGAAATATTTCCTGTGTGTGTGTGTGCGTGTGTGTGTGTGCACTCAACTAGTTGTGGTTGCAGGGGTCGAGTCATAGCTCCTGGCCCTGCCTCTTCACTGGTCGCTACTGGGTCACACTTCCTGCTCCAAGCGCTTTATCATACCTCTTCTTAAAACTATATATGGATCATGCCTCAACTACATCACCTCCCAGACTATTCCACTTCCTGACAATTCTGTGATTGAAGAAATACTTCCTAATGTCCCTGTGATTCATCTGAGTCTTCAACTTCCAACTGTGACCCCTTGTTGTTGTGTCCCATCTCTGGAACATCCTGTCTCTGTCCACCTTGTCGATTCCTCTCAGTATTTTATATGTCGTTATCATATCCTCCCTATCTCTACTGTCTTCCAGTGTCGTCAAGTCGATTTCCCTTAGCCTCTCCTCGTAGGACATACCTCCTAGCTCCGGAACTAGTCTTATTGCAAGCCTTTGCACTTTCTCTAGTTCCCTTAGTTGCTTCGCTAGGTGTGGGTTCCAAACTAGTGCTGCATACTCCAATAGGGGCCTAACGTACACAGTGTACAGGGTCCTGAACGATTCCTTATTAAGAAGTCGGAATGCTGTTCTTAAGTTTGCTAGGCGCCCGTAGCTGCAGCAGTTATTTGGTTGATGTGCGACTCAGGAGATGTGCCCGGTGTTATACTCACCCCAAGATCTTTTTCCTTGAGTGAGGTTTGTAGTCACTGGCCCCCTAGACTGTACCCCGTCTACGGTCTGCCGTCTGCATGTTGCTGGAGCAGGCCTGCAGCCTGTCCAGATCCCTTTGTAGTTCTGCCTGCTCCTCGTCCGATTGGATTCTTCTCCTCAACTTCACATCATCTGCAAACAGGGACACCTCGGAGTCTGTTCCATCCGTCATGTCATTCACAAATACCAGAAACAGCACCGGTCCTAGGACTGACCCCTGTGAAACCCCACTCGTCACAGGCGCCCACTCTGACACATCGCCACGTACCATGACTCGCTGTTGTCTTCCTGACAGGTATTCCCTGATCCATTGTAGTGCCTTCCCTTTTATCCCTGCCTGGTCCTCCAGTTTTTGCACTAATCTCTTGTGTGGAACTGTGTCAAACGCCTTCTAACAGTCTAAGAAAATGCAATCTACCCACCCCTCTCTCTCTCTTATCTTACTGCTGTCACCCTGTCATAGAACTCCAGTAAGTTTATGGCACATGATTTCCCGTCCTTGAAACCGTGCTGGCTGTCGTGTGTGTGTGTGTGTGTACTCACCTATTTGTACTCACCTATTTGTGGTTGCAGGGGTCGAGTCATAGCTCCTGGACCCGCCTCTTCACTGATTGCTACTAGGTCCTCTCTCTCCCCCTGCTCCATGAGCTCTATCATACCTCGCCTTAAAACTATGTATGGTTCCCGCCTCCACTACTTCACTTTCTAGACTATTCCACGACTTGACTACTCTATGACTGAAGAAATACTTCCTAACATCCCTTTGATTCATCTGAGTCTTCAACTTCCAATTGTGACCTCTTGTGTATGTGTCCCATCTCTGGAACATCCTGTCTTTGTCCACCGTGTCTATTCTGCGCAGTATTTTATATGTCGTTATCATGTCTCCCCTGACCCTCCTGGCCTCCAGTGTCGTCAGGCCGATTTCCCTCAACCTTTCTTCGTACGACAATCCCCGTAGCTCTGGGACTAGTCTTGTTGCAAACCTTTGCACTTTCTCTAATTTCTTGACGTGCTTGACTAGGTGTGGATTCCAAACTGGTGCTGCATACTCCAGTATGGGCCTGACGTAAATGGTATACAGTGTCTTGAACGACTCCTTATTGAGGTATCGGAACGCTATCCGTAGGTTTGCCAGGCGCCCGTATGCTGCAGCAGTTATCTGATTTATGTGCGCCTCAGGAGATATGCTCGGTGTTATACTCACCCCCAGATCTTTTTCCTTGAGTGAGGTTTGCAGTCTTTGGCCATCTAAACTATATTGTGTCTGCGGTCTTCTTTGCCCTTCCCCAATCTTCATGACTTTGGATTTGGCAGGGTTAAACTCAAGGAGCCAGTTTCTGGACCAGGCTTGTAGCCTGTCCAGGTCTCTTTGTAGTCCTGCCTGATCCTCATCCGATTTGATTCTTCTCATTAACTTCACATCATCTGCAAACAAGGACACTTTTGAGTCTATCCCTTCCGTTATGTCGTTCACATATACCAAGAACAGCACAGGTCCTAGGACTGATCCCTGTGGAACCCCGCTTGTCACAAGCGCCCACTCTGACACCTCGTCACGTACCATGACTCGTTGTTGCCTCCCTGTCAGGTATTCTCTGATCCATTGCAGTGCCTTTCCTGTTATGTGTGCCTGATCTTCTAGCTTTTTCAGTAACCTCTTGTGAGGAACTGTGTCGAAGGCCTTTTTGCAGTCCAAAAAAATGCAGTCGATCCACCCCTCTCTCTCTTGTCTTACTTCTGTCACCTTGTCATAAAACTCTAGTAGGTTTGTGACACAGGATTTTCCTTCCCTGAAACCATGCTGGTTGTCAATTATACACTTGTTTCTTTCCAGGTGCTCCACCACTCTCCTCCTGATGATCTTCTCCATGACCTTGCATACTATACACGTTAGTGATACAGGTCTGTAGTTTAGTGCCTCATGTGTGTCTCCCTTTTTAAAAATTGGGACTACATTTGCCATCTTCCATACCTCAGGGAGTTGCCCAGTTTCAAATGATGTGTTGAAGATCTTTGTTAATGGCACACACAATATCTCTGCTCCCTCTTTAAGGACCCACGGAGAGATGTTGTCTGGTCCCACCGCCTTTGAGGTGTCAAGTTCGCATAGCAGCTTCTTCACTTCCTCCTTGGTTATATGTACCTCATCCAGCACTTGCTGGTGTACCCCCCTGTTCTGATTTCCTGGAGTCCTACTGGTTTCCACTGTAAATACTTCTTTAAATCTCGTGTTGAGCTCCTGACATACCTCTCGGTCGTTTCTTGTGAATTCCCCATCACCCTTCCTCAGTCTGATTACCTGGTCCTTGACTGTTGTTTTCCTCCTGATGTGGCTGTACAACAGCTTCGGGTCAGTCTTGACTTTCGATGCTATGTCATTTTCATATTGTCGCTGAGCCTCCCTTCTTATCTGTGCATATTCATTTCTGGCTCTTCGGCTAATCTCTTTATTTTCCTGAGTTCTCTGTCTTCTGTACTTTTTCCATTCTCTAGTACACCTAGTTTTTGCCTCCCTACACCTTTGGGTGAACCAAGGACTCGTTCTGTTCTTCCCATTATTTCTGTTTCCCTTGGGAACAAACCTCTCCTCTGCCTCCTTGCATTTTGTTGCCACATAGTCCATCATTTCTTGTACTGGTTTTCCTGTCAGTTCCCTCTCCCACTGAATGTTTTGAAGGAAGTTCCTCATGCCTGAGTAGTTCCCCCTTTTGTAGTTTGGTTTTTCCCACCCTATTCCTGCTACTCTCTCCACTTGGAGCTCAACTATGTAGTCGAAGCACAGAACCACATGATCACTAGCTCCCAGGGGCCTTTCATACAAGATATCCTCGATGTCTGAACTACTCAAGGTGAATACAAGGTCCAGTCTTGCTGGTTCATCTTCTCCTCTCTCTCTGGTAGTGTGTGTGTGTGTGTGTGTGTGTGTGATTAGGAGGAGGTGCGGGATTACTAAAAGTATTATCCTGACGACTGAAGAGGGGTTGTTGAGGTGATTCAGACATTTAGAGAGGCTGGAACAAAATAGTATGACTTGCCTGGAGTTTACCTGGAGAGGGTTTCGGGGGTCAACGCCCCTGCGGTTCGGTCTGAGACCAGGCTTCATGGTGGATGGATCAGGTGTCTTGGGGGTTCGTAGGAGATATGCAGGTTGGAGATAAACACACTTGTTGGATGGTAACACTATATTGCAGAATTTGTTGGGAGAGGCCCAGCCTGCCTATCTTATCGCCTGCTTGGATTACCGGTCTTCGTTTAAATGACCTCATGACCTCATTCGTTAAGGCCGGTCAAAGTACCAAGTACCTTGCAGACGATGATAAGCGAGCTCTTGAAGGGTTTGCCAAATTAGCAGCATTTGGAGTTATTAAACAGTTAATGCCACCAACTTCCATGTATGTGTATAATTCCAATCCTCTAACTGCCGCAATGGGACCGCTTGCAGCCCTTATCCATGTGCGTGACTTGTGTCCCGAGGGAACCTTCCCCTATCGAAGGCCTACGGCAGCCGCTTTGCCTAATCCCATACCTCCTCTTGTTTGTGCTACAACCAAAACTCCCGATCGAAATCACTCGCGACCGTCATCCAAAGCTAGTGTCAAGAGTTATCATTCCCGTAGCACCCGTAGTATGTACAGTACCCATAGCCAAAGAACCTGCTGTAATTGTGGTTACCGTGGCCATATCGCGGTAAATTGTCCTGATAGTCGCTCTAAGAGGCATCGTAATGCTGATTAGTACCAGTCCGATCTGCCTTATTGTACTTATCACAGAATTCATGGCCATGACACATCCGAGTGCAATGCTCTCTACAACCTTCAGTACTCTAGATCCTTCCGTGGCCATTCCAACCGCAGAGCCAGGAGAGGAAATAGAGGTCAGGGTTCTCAGAATAACCAGAACCAGCCTCATTCTTCCAATTCGGGGGAATCCGAGCGCCCCAGTCAACCCGTCCTGTGGTGACAGTAGGTGATAATGAGTACACCATCCCCATTCACAATTCCTTTGAAGCCTTAAGCAGTCTTGAGAATGGCAATCCCGCTGTTGATGTTGCTTCACACGTCTCTGACGTAGATGAATTTAGGGATGAAATGGAACATACCTTCTCCGATGACAACCCACCTTTTCGTTTGCGCATAACTCCCAATGAAACGATAGGTCCTCTAGTGCAAGCATCTATTCATAATGCGCCCGTTCATGCGTTCATGGACTGGTGCGCAAGTTAATATCATCAGGTCTAGTTTGTTTAAAGATAAGCAGTTACGACGTGTCGTCCTCGTTGAACCAACTACTGTAACCTCCCTTAGTGGAGTAGCTGGTTCCCTTCTGTGTCCGAGGTCAGACTTCCCTCACCTTTTCTATCCAAGGTAGAGACTTTACTGCTTCTTTCCTTGTTGTTGACCAGATTACTTTCCCTGGTGACTTTCTACTGGGATTTGCTTCCATGTGCTTGACCCTTACCGATGGCATGCCCAAATTGACGACTTGATCGTTCCATTTTGGGGTTACCAGCTTGGATCAGAGATCTGCCATACTGCCGCAGAGTACGACGTTCGGATTAAGTCGTTATAAGCCAATGCATTTTCCAGTAGCGTACCCAAGCGGTCAGGCACTAATAACTCTGTCACTCCCATCTGTGTTCCACCTACACCTTCAGACATGCAGGATAGTGTTCCATTGCCTCAAGTGTCCGAGGACACTCACACTGCCTTGAGTGCACAGCCTATCCCTACAATGACTGCTAGTTCAAGTAGTAGTTTCTCCACAGGGGACGCCTTGTCAGAGAACGATTATTTGAAACTAGTAATGCCAAACCATACCACGGGCGGGATTTGAACCCGCGGTCAGAGAGTCTCAAAACTCCAGACCTTCGCGTTAGCCACTGGACCAGCTAGCCACAATAAGATTCGTCCAACTAGGTATATTTCTACACCATAGGAAGGTTAGCATAGGCACCACTGTGACCACAAATGCAAGTTTTTACAATCGTGTCATTACGATTTTGTGAGTCATGTTAACGGCTTTGAGGGGACTTGAGCTAGAGTTCGTCACGGCCACGCTAGCTGGAGATTCATCTGTAAAAACTTGCATTTGTGGTCACAGTGGTGCCTATGCTAACCTTCCTATGATCTAGAAATATACCTAGTTGGACGAATCTTATTGTGGCTAGCTGGTCCAGTGGCTAACGCGACGGTCTGGAGTTTTGAGACTCTCTGACCGCGGGTTCAAATCCCGCCCGTGGTATGGTTTGTTTGGAATCGTGTCATTACGGTTTCGTGAGTCATAGTAATGCCATCTCTTGTTGATGTCACATGCCGTCTCTGTTGCGGCTAGTGCTCTCACTAGAGTGTCTGTTGTTGTCCCTTTTGTTCCAGATGGTGCTATGATACTCAGATAAGCTATACAACACATGTAGGGGATCAGCAACTATGCTGACACAGGGTTTGATCAACCAGGCTGTTACTGCCAGCCGCACCCAAACTGACGTACGAAGCACAGCCCGGTTGGTCAGGTACTGACTTTAGGTGCCTGTTCAGTGCCTTATTGAAGACAGCCAGGGGTCTATTGGTAATCCCCCTTATGTATGCTGGGAGGCAGTTGAACAGTCTTGGGCCCCGGACACTTATTGTGTTGTCTCTCAATGTACTCGTGGCGACCCTGCTTTTCATTGGGGGAATGTTGCATCTCTTGTCGGGTCTTTTGCTTTCATAGGGAGTGATTTTCGCGTGCAGGTTTGGTACCAATCCCCCTAGGACCTTCCAAGTGTATATTATCATGTATCTCTCTCCCCTGCGTTCCAGGGAATACAGATCAAGGACCTTCAACCGTTCCCAGTAATTTAGGTGCCTTATCGTACTTATGTGTTCTGTGAAAGTTCTTTGTACGCTCTCCAGGTCTGCAATGCCGCCAGCCTTGAAGGGGGCCGTTAGTGTACAGCAGTATTCCAGCCTAGAGGGAACAAGCGATTTGAAGAGTGTCATTATGGGCTTGGCGTCCCTAGTTTTGAAGGTTCTCATTATCCATCGTATCATTTTCCTAGCCGATGAGGTGGATATATTGTTGTGGTCTTTGAAAGCGAGATCCTCTGACATTATCACTCCCAGGTCCTTCACATTTCTTTTTCACTCTATTGTATGGTTAGAATTTGTCGTATACCCTGATACAATTTTAATTTCCTCAAGTTCTCCGTATCTGAGTAGTTGAAATTTCTCCTCGTTGAACTTCATATTGTTTTGAGTGGCCCATTTGAAGAGTTGGTTGATGTCCGCTTGGAGTCTTGCGGTGTCTTCGATGGAGGTCACTGCCATGGTAATCCGGGTGTCATCCGCAAAGGAAGACACGGAGCTATGGCTTACATTTCTATGTCAGAAATGAGGATGAGGAATAGAATGGGAGCGAGTACTGTACCTTGTGGAACAGAGCTTTTTACCGTGGCTTCCTGGGACTTTATTTTGTTTACTATTACTCTTTGTGTTCTATTTGTCAGGAAGTTATAGATCCATCTACCAACTTTTCCCGTTATTCCTTTATCACGCATTTTGTGTGCTATTACACCATGGTCACACTTGTCGAAAGCTTTTCAAAGTCTGTGTATACTACATCTGTATTTTGTTTATCCGCAGTAGCATTCAGGACCTTGTCATAGTGGTCCAGTAGCTGGGACAAGCAGGTGCGACCTGCTCTAAACCCGTGTTGCCCTGGGTTGTGTAAATGATGGGTATCTAGGTGACTGGCGATCTTGCTTCTTAGAACCCTCTCTGAGATTTTTATGATATGGGATGGAGGGCGTATAAATCTGTATTGGAGGGAAGGCGGGGTAGGGGTCCTTCTAGGAAAGCTTGGAGGGAGGGGGTAAAGGAGGTTTTGTGTGCGAGGGGCTTAGACATCCTGCAAGCTTGTGTGAACATATTAGATAAGAGTGAGTTTAGGAGAGTGTTTTTTTTTTTTCTAAATTGACGTGCTCTTGGAATATGAGCAAGGCAACATGTATGAAAGTATTCAGGGAAACTGGTCCTGGAGGTGGGAAGTACAGTGCTTGCACTCTGAAGGAGGGCTGGGAATATTTGCAGTTTTGTACTGTAGTATCGGTACCCCTCTGGCAAGACGGCGATGGAATGAATGATGGTGAAAGTTTTTTTTTTTTTTTTTTTTTTTGGGGGGGGGGTCACCCTGCCTCCGTGGGAAACGTCCAGCGTGGAATGCTTCTCATGTACAAAACGTATTTTATGTGATGTGTAATTGCTATAGAGACAAGGGCAGCAGCAGCACACTGCTGATCTAGCTTTGTTTCCTAATATGAAAATACGACTAAGTCAGTTTTTATAGTTTACTGTGAACAATAAATATTTTTATTTGTAATTGTTTTAGCTTAAAGTATTTTAATGTTACTCATTGAAAGACCTGGAGTTTACCTGGAGAGAGTTCCGGGGGTCAACGCCCCCGCGGCCCGGTCTGTAACCAGGCCTCCTGGTGGATCAGCGCCTGATCAACCAGGCTGTTGCTGCTGGCTGCACGCAAACCAACGTACGAGCCACAGCCCGGCTGATCAGGAACTGACTTTAGGTGCTTGTCCAGTGCCAGCTTGAAGACTGCCAGGGGTCTGTTGGTAATCCCCCTTATGTGTGCTGGGAGGCAGTTGAACAGTCTCGGGCCCCTGACACTTATTGTATGGTCTCTTAACGTGCTAGTGACACCCCTGCTTTTCATTGGGGGGATGGTGCATCGTCTGCCAAGTCTTTTGCTTTCGTAGTGAGTGATTTTCGTGTGCAAGTTCGGTACTAGTCCCTCTAGGATTTTCCAGGTGTATATAATCATGTATCTCTCCCTCCTGCGTTCCAGGGAATACAGGTTTAGGAACCTCAAGCGCTCCCAGTAATTGAGGTGTTTTATCTCCGTTATGCGCGCCGTGAAAGTTCTCTGTACATTTTCTAGGTCGGCAATTTCACCTGCCTTGAAAGGTGCTGTTAGTGTGCAGCAATATTCCAGCCTAGATAGAACAAGTGACCTGAAGAGTGTCATCATGGGCTTGGCCTCCCTAGTTTTGAAGGTTCTCATTATCCATCCTGTCATTTTTCTAGCAGATGCGATTGATACAATGTTATGGTCCTTGAAGGTGAGATCCTCCGACATAATCACTCCCAGGTCTTTGACATTGGTGTTTCGCTCTATTTTGTGGCCAGAATTTGTTTTGTACTCTGATGAAGATTTAATTTCCTCATGTTTACCATATCTGAGTAATTGAAATTTCTCATCGTTGAACTTCATATTGTTTTCTGCAGCCCACTGAAAGATTTGGTTGATGTCCGCCTGGAGCCTTGCAGTGTCTGCAATGGAAGACACTGTCATGCAGATTCGGGTGTCATCTGCAAAGGAAGACACGGTGCTGTGGCTGACATCCTTGTCTATGTCGGATATGAGGATGAGGAACAAGATGGGAGCGAGTACTGTGCCTTGTGGAACAGAGCTTTTCACCGTAGCTGCCTCGGACTTTACTCTGTTGACGACTACTCTCTGTGTTCTGTTAGTGAGGAAATTATAGATCCATCGACCGACTTTTCCTGTTATTCCTTTAGCACGCATTTTGTGCGCTATTACGCCATGGTCACACTTGTCGAAGGCTTTTGCAAAGTCTGTATATATTACATCTGCATTCTTTTTGTCTTCTAGTGCATTAAGGACCTTGTCGTAGTGATCCAATAGTTGAGACAGACAGGAGCGACCTGTTCTAAACCCATGTTGCCCTGGGTTGTGTAACTGATGGGTTTCTAGATGGGTGGTGATCTTGCTTCTTAGGACCCTTTCAAAGATTTTTATGATATGGGATGTTAGTGCTATTGGTCTGTAGTTCTTTGCTGTTGCTTTACTGCCCCCTTTGTGGAGTGGGGCTATGTCTGTTGTTTTTAGTAACTGTGGGACGACCCCCGTGTCCATGCTCCCTCTCCATAGGATGGAAAAGGCTCGTGATAGGGGCTTCTTGCAGTTCTTGATGAACACAGAGTTCCATGAGTCTGGCCCTGGGGCAGAGTGCATGGGCATGTTATTTATCGCCTGTTCGAAGTCATTTGGCGTCAGGATAACATCGGATAGGCTTGTGTTAATCAAATTTTGTGGCTCATAAAAAATTCATTTTGATCTTCGACTCTGTCTGGTTAGCGGCTTGCTAAAAACTGAGTCATATTGGGACTTAAGTAGCTCACTCATTTCCTTGCTGTCATCTGTGTAGGACCCATCTTGTTTAAGTAGGGGCCCAATACTGGACGTTGTTTTCGATTTTGATTTGGCATAGGAGAAGAAATGCTTTGGGTTTCTTTCGATTTCATTTATGGCTTTTAGTTCTTCCCGCGATTCCTGACTCCTAAAGGATTCTTTTAGCTTAAGTTCGATGCTTGCTATTTCTCTGACCAGTGTCTCCCTACGCATTTCAGATATATTGACCTCTTTTAGCCGCTCTGTTATTCTTTTCCGTCGCCTGTAAAGGGAGCGCCTGTCTCTTTCTATTTTACATCTACTCCTCCTTTTTCTTAGAGGAATAAGCCTTGTGCATACATCGAGTGCCACCGAGTTAATCTGTTCTAGGCATAAGTTGGGGTTTGTGTTGCTTAGTATATCTTCCCAGCTTATATCGGTTAGGACTTGGTTTACTTGGTCCCACTTTATGTTTTTGTTATTGAAGTTGAATTTGGTGAATGCTCCCTCGTGACTAGTCTCATTTTGTCGGTCTGGGGCTCCACGCATACATGTCTGAACCTCAATTATGTTGTGATCTGAGTATATTGTTTTTGATATGGTGACATTTTGTATCAGATCATCATTGTTAGTGAAGATGAGGTCTAGTGTATTCTCCAGTCTAGTAGGCTCTATTATTTGCTGGTTTAAATTGAATTTTGTGCAGAGATTTAAAAGCTCGTGTGAGTGTGAGTTTTCATCAGAGCTGCCTCCTGGTGTTATTACTGCAACAATATTATTTGCTATATTCCTCCATTTTAGGTGCCTTAAGTTGAAATCCCCCAGGAGCAAGATGTTGGGTGCAGGAGCTGGAAGATTTTCCAGACAGTGGTCAATTTTTAACAGCTGTTCCTGGAATTGCTGGGATGTTGCATCCGGAGGCTTGTAGACTACCAGCTACCAGCTGGCCAGTGGCTTACAGAAAATTCCTAGGACAGTCACATACCATGTACGGCGAACATGCGTTCCGAGAAGTGCAGTGTTTAGGTATGTAGGCAGAGGTATGCATCTTTTAGTGAGTGTATTTATACAGAGTTTTCTTTAAATCTTTATTTTAGTGACTGAGGTATCCCTAACTAGTGTTGTACAGGTGGCATGCGGCGTTAATGACCCTCGTGTAGACAATAGGCTTTAAACCTAGTAGAGCAAGAACCCAAGGTGCGCAGACAGACATGAGGACAGAAAGCTTAGCAATAAGTAATGGTCCAGGAAAGCAGGAAATAGGAGGCACAACGCCCGACTGAGCACCACATTGGGTGCTCATCAGCGAAAGCATAGCGGTGAAGGTCGCCGCTGCAAGTCAGTCCTTCCCGTTGCACTAACTACAGGTCTTTGAAAGGTGAGAGAGAGAGAGAGAAAGAAAATAAAGAAACGGACAGTCATCCATATTCTCTGGTGAAACTACACTAGTAAGTTAATATGTAGCCAGAACTTGCAGACTTGACTTTAAAGAAACGATAATTTTGACAAAGAAACCGAATGTATATTTATTTCTTCTATAACTTCCGAAAAATCAGTCTAAATATCACGAAACTTGTATACCGTAGTTTAATTTATATATCTTTTAATGCTAAAAAAATATGGTCCGACCTGAGAGAAGTTTGGTAGAAGAATATTGTATTACGTAAGATTTAGTAAAATTAGGTAAGGTTACTCATGACTCAGGAAATCGTAATGACACGATTGCAAACAAACCACGATACGGGTGAGAATTGAACTCGTAGCGAGTCTAAAACTCCAGGCCAGAGCGTAAGCCACTGGACCAGCTGGCCAGTGGCTTACAGAAAATTCCTAGGACAGTTAAGTAAGTAAGTTTATTCAGGTATACACAAATACAGTTACATAGAATTATCATACATAGCAGCATATGTGTAGAGAACCTAGGATAGGTATAGGATAGGATAGGTATATAGATTTAGAATGTAAAGTCTTTTATATCATATTAAAGTCTGACTGAATTTGTGATAATTGTCATGTTTCTAATGCTATGTTCATTAGGTTATTACTGCAGTATCAGTGCTTGTGAGCTGGCTGTAATATTCAATCTTTCTGGCACTGGGTATTGGTATGCCTGGGGCGCTTACCACCACCTGCCTCATTCCAGCAAAGACGCTTCCTCAACGTATTTGCTTGGACTTCCTCTTCTTTTTTTGCATCATTGCAAGCTCCTGATGTATTGACTGCAGCACGAAAGGCCTAGAGCTATCATTCAGCTCCCCCCGTGGTTGTTTTGCATCCTGTATAGCTCATTCGCGAATTCTGCGGCTAAAATGCCGGGAGCAAGGGGCTAGTAACCCCCTTCCCCTGTATATATTACTAAATTTAAAAGAAGAAACTTTCGTTTTTTTCTTTCGGGCCACCCTACCTCGGTGGGATGCAGCCAGTGCGTTGAAAGAATAAGAAATAAGTTTATATATGTAATAGGTTGGTAGACAGCAACCACCCAGGAAGGTACTACCGTCCTGCCAAGTGAGTGTGAAACGAACCAACATATTTTTAGTTGAATAAGGCTGGTTGTCCCTTTTTTGATTGTAAAAAGTATTTCTAGCAACTTTAAAAGATTTATCAATTACATTTCTTGGGTATTTTAAATCATTACCTATTTCATAAATTTTGGATATTTCCTCATCTATGAACTCAGGACTACAAATTCGTAAAGCTCTCAAAAACATTGATGAGAAAACAGACAGTTTGACAACCAGCCTTATTCAACTAAAAATATGTTGGTTCTCCCTTACCATGAAAACTTGGTTGATATGCCTTCTCTTCTTAAGACTTTTAATATTAAAGTTGTATTCAAAAATCTTGATACAGTAAAAAACTTTTGATAAAGAATTCCCCCCAAAATGCTGATGGATGTGTGTATAAGATTCCTTGTAAAATTTGCGATAAAGTTTATTACGGTCAAACTGGTAAAAATCTCGAACTAAGATTAAAACAACATAAATATAGCATTAGAACTGGACAAGATTCCAATGCTCTATTTATTCATGTAAGAGATTTTAACCATCCAATTGATTTTCAAAAAGTTGAGAAAGTAGTATCAAGCAAGTCCATGGTCGACAGGAATATAATTGAATCTTGTTTCATAAAAAGCAGTTTTGACAATAATATGAATATTTCCTTTGGTTTATATAAATTAGATCCATTTATAATTAATAGAATTTGGGAAGAATTTAATAATACACTGGACAAATAATAATTTTTAAATTTTCTTGGGTAGAATAGTTTGTGGGTGAGTTGTGCAAAGGACCTATCCAGTTGGGTCGGCGCGCGTCAGGTGTTTAACCGTTGTGGGATCTGATAGTGAGGTGCTGGCCAGACCCCTTATATAGCTTCCTTGGATGCTTTACTTTCATAGTTCCTTGATAATGTGAGTAGTCACGAAAGCGCTTGGAATTTCACTATTCTTTCAGAGTGGTTGTTTTGCATATTCTGGGATCACCTGTTTACTGTGATCTTATTGCATATATATATATTATATATATATATATATATATATATATATATATATATATATATATATATATATATATATATATATATATATATATTTATATATATATATATATATATATATATATATATATATATATATATATATATATATATATATATATATATATATATATATATATATATATATATATATATATATATATATATATATATATATATATATATATATATATATATATATATATATATATATACATATATATATATATATATATATATATATATATATATATATATATATATATATATATATATATATATATATATATATATATATATATATATATATATATATATATATATATATATATATATATATATATATATATATATATAAAACAGATATAGATATATTATATATATATATATATATATACATATATATATATATATATATTATATATATATATATATTTTTTTTTTTTTTTTTTTTCAACAAGTCGGCCGTCTCCCACCGAGGCAGGGTGACCCAAAAAAAAGAAAGAAAATCCCCAAAAAGAAAATACTTTCATCATCATTCAACACTTTCACCACACTCACACATTATCACTGCTTTTGCAGAGGTGCTCAGAATACAACAGTTTAGAAGCATATATGTATAGAGATACACAACATATCCCTCCAAACTGCCAATATCCCAAACCCCTCCTTTAAAGTGCAGGCATTGTACTTCCCATTTCCAGGACTCAAGTCCGACTATATGAAAATAACCGGTTTCCCTGAATCCCTTCACTAAATATTACCCTGCTCACACTCCAACAGATCGTCAGGTCCCAAGTATCATTCGTCTCCATTCACTCCTATCTAACACGCTCACGCACGCTTGCTGGAAGTCCAAGCCCCTCACCCACAAAACCTCCTTTACCCCCTCTTTCCAACCCTTTCGAGGACGACCCCTACCCCTCTTTCCTTCCCCTATAGATTTATATGCTTTCCATGTCATTCTACTTTGATCCATTCTCTCTAAATGACCAAACCACCTCAACAACCCCTCTTCTGCCCTCTGACTAATGCTTTTATTAACTCCACACCTTCTCCTAATTTCCACACTCCGAATTTTCTGCATAATATTTACACCACACATTGCCCTTAGACAGGACATCTCCACTGCCTCCAACCGTCTCCTCGCTGCTGCATTTACCACCCAAGCTTCACATCCATATAAGAGTGTTGGTACTACTATACTTTCATACATTCCCTTCTTTGCCTCCATAGATAACGTTTTTTGACTCCACATATACCTCAACGCACCACTCACCTTTTTTCCCTCATCAATTCTATGATTAACCTCATCCTTCATAAATCCATCCGCCGACACGTCAACTCCCAAGTATCTGAAAACATTCACTTCTTCCATACTCCTCCTCCCCAATTTGATATCCAATTTTTCTTTATCTAAATCATTTGATACCCTCATCACCTTACTCTTTTCTATGTTCACTTTCAACTTTCTACCTTTACACACATTCTCAAACTCATCCACTAACCTTTGTAATTTTTCTTTAGAATCTCCCATAAGCACAGTATCATCAGCAAAAAGTAACTGTGTCAATTCCCATTTTGAATTTGATTCCCCATAATTTAATCCCACCCCTCTCCCGAACACCCTAGCATTTACTTCTTTTACAACCCCATCTATAAATATATTAAACAACCATGGTGACATTACACATCCCTGTCTAAGACCTACTTTTACCGGGAAGTATTCTCCCTCTCTTCTACACACCCTAACCTGAGCCTCACTATCCTCATAAAAGCTCTTTACAGCATTTAGTAACTTACCACCTATTCCATATACTTGCAACATCTGCCACATTGCTCCTCTATCCACTCTATCATATGCCTTTTCTAAATCCATAAATGCAATAAAAACTTCCCTACCTTTATCTAAATACTGTTCACATATATGTTTCAATGTAAACACTTGATCTACACATCCCCTACCCACTCTGAAGCCTCCTTGCTCGTCCGCAATTCTACATTCTGTCTTACCTCTAATTCTTTCAATTATAACCCTACCGTATACTTTTCCTGGTATACTCAGTAAACTTATTCCTCTATAATTTTTACAATCTCTTTTGTCCCCTTTCCCTTTATATAAAGGGACTATACATGCTCTCCGCCAATCCCTAGGTACCTTCCCCTCTTTCATACATTTATTAAACAAAAGTACCAACCACTCCAACACTATATCCCCCCCTGCTTTTAACATTTCTGTCATGATCCCATCAGTTCCAGCTGCTTTACCCCCTTTCATTCTACGTAATGCCTCACGTACCTCCACCACACTTACATTCTGCTCTTCTTCACTCCTAAAAGATGGTATACCTCCCTGGCCAGTGCATGAAATTACCGCCTCCCTTTCTTCCTTAACATTTAAAAGTTCCTCAAAATATTCTCGCCATCTACCTGATACCTCCCTCTCCCCATCTACTAACTCCCCTACTCTGTTTTTAACTGACAAATCCATACTTTCCCTAGGCTTTCTTAACTTGTTTAACTCACTCCAAAATTTTTTCTTATTTTCATAAAAATTTCTTGACAGTGCTTCTCCCACTCTTTCATCTGCTCTCCTTTTGCACTCTCTCACCACTCTCTTCACCTTTCTTTTACTCTCCATATACTCTGCTCTTCTTATAACACTTCTGCTTTGTAAAAACCTCTCGTAAGCTACCTTTTTCTCTTTTATCACACCCTTTACTTCATCATTCCACCAATCACTCCTCTTTCCTCCTGCCCCCACCCTCCTATAACCACAAACTTCTGCCCCACATTCTAATACTGCATTTTTAAAACTATTCCAACCCTCTTCAACCCCCCCCCCCCACTACTCATCTTTGCACTAGCCCACCTTTCTGCCAATAGTCGCTTATATCTCGCCCGAACTTCCTCCTCCCTTAGTTTATACACTTTCACCTCCCTCTTACTTGTTGTTGCCACCTTCCTCTTTTCCCATCTACCTCTTACTCTAACTGTAGCTACAACTAAATAATGATCCGATATATCAGTTGCCCCTCTATAAACATGTACATCCTGGAGCCTACCCATCAACCTTTTATCCACCAATACATAATCTAACAAACTACTTTCATTACGTGCTACATCATACCTTGTATATTTATTTATCCTCTTTTTCATAAAAAATGTATTACTTATTACCAAATTTCTTTCTACACATAGCTCAATTAAAGGCTCCCTATTTACATTTACCCCTGGCACCCCAAAATTACCTACTACTCCCTCCATAACATTTTTACCCACTTTAGCATTGAAATCCCCAACCACCATTACTCTCACACTTGATTCAAAACTCCCCACGCATTCACTCAACATTTCCCAGAATCTCTCTCTCTCCTCTACACTTCTCTCTTCTCCAGGTGCATACACGCTTACTATAACCCACTTTTCACATCCAATCTTTATTTTACTCCACATAATCCTTGAATTTATACATTTGTAGTCCCTCTTTTCCTGCCATAGCTTATCCTTCAACATTATTGCTACTCCTTCTTTAGCTCTAACTCTATTTGAAACCCCTGACCTAATCCCATTTATTCCTCTCCATTGAAACTCTCCCACCCCCTTCAGCTTTGTTTCACTTAAAGCCAGGACATCCAGTTTCTTCTCATTCATAACATCCACAATCATCTCTTTCTTATCATTTGCACAACATCCACGCACATTCAGACTTCCCACTTTGACAATTTTCTTCTTCTTATTCTTTTTAGTAATCTTTACAGGAAAAGGGGTTACTAGCCCATTGTTCCCGGCATTTTAGTTGACTTTTACAACACGCATGGCTTACGGAGGAAAGATTCTTATTCCACTTCCCCATGGATATAAAAGGAAAAGTAATAAGACCAAGAACTATTAAGATAAAATCAAAGAAAACTCAGATGAGTGTGTATAAATAAACGTGTACATGTATGTGTAGTGTGACCTAAGTGTAAGTAGAAGTAGCAAGACGTACCTGTAATCTTGCATATTTATGAGACAGACAAAAGACACCAGCAATCCTACCATCATGTAAAACAATTACAGGCTTTCGTTTTACACTCACTTGGCAGGACGGTAGTACCTCCCTGGGTGGTTGCTGTCTACCAACCTACTACCTTTAATATATATATATATATATATATATATATATATATATATATATATATATATATATATATATATATATATATATATAAAAAATTTGCTATCTCCAAGTAGAGCAAGGTGTCCCAAAGACAAAAGCACATTCACCGTCACTCACATCCAAGCAGTGTTTTGTAATGGTTAACTCAGTCACATTTTTTAAAGATTCAAGTAATGCAGGCACCGGACTTCCCATCTTTAAAACTTAGTTCAACTGAGTGCTTTCCTGGAATCCCGTATTGGTATTACCATGTTCACTCTAACATCTCAGCTGTGTGTGTAGGTGCCAAGTTTACCATAATAATCGTAAGGTTTTTTTTCTCGCTACGGGATCGCTGCGTTAGACCAGGTCAGTGGACTGCGTCGCTGCGTTAGACCAGGTCAGTGGACTGGATCGCTGCGTTAGACCAGGTCAGTGGACTGGATCGCTGCGTTTGACCAGGTCAGTGGACTGGGTCGCTGCGTTAGACCAGGTCAGTGAACTGGATCGCTGCGTTAGACCAGGTCAGTGGACTGGATCGCTGCGTTAGACCAGGTCAGTGGACTGGGTCGCTGCGTTAGACCAGGTCAGTGGACTGCGTCGCTGCGTTAGACCAGGTCAGTGGACTGCGTTGCTGCGTTAGACCAGGTCAGAGGACTGCGTCGCTGCGTTAGACCAGGTCAGTGGACTGAGTCGCTGCGTTAGACCAGGTCAGTGGACTGAGTCGCTGCGTTAGACCAGGTCAGTGGACTGGGTCGCTGAGTTAGACCAGGTCAGTGGACTGGATCACTGCGTTAGACCAGGTCAGTGGACTGGGTTGCTGCGTTAGACCAGGTCAGTGGACTGGGTCGCTGCATTAGACCAGGTCAGTGGACTGGGTCGCTGCGTTAGACCAGGTCAGTGGACTGGGTCGCTGCGTTAGACCAGGTCAGTGGACTGGGTCGCTGCATTAGACCAGGTCAGTGGACTGCGTCGCTGCGTTAGACCAGGTCAGTGGACTGGGTCACTGCGTTAGACCAGGTCAGTGGACTGGGTCGCTGCATTAGACCAGGTCAGTGGACTGGGTTGCTGCATTACACCAGGTCAGTGGACTGGGTCGCTGCGTTAGACCAGGTCAGTGTACTGGGTCGCTGCGTTAGACCAGGTCAGTGGACTGGGTCCCTGCGTTAGACCTGGTCAGTGGACTGGGTCGCTGCGTTAGACCAGGTCAGCGGACTGCGTCGCTGCGTTAGACCAGGCCAGTGGATTGGGTTGCTGCGTTAGACCAGGTCATTGGACTGGGTCGCTGTGTTAGACCAGGTCAATGGCCTGGGTCGCTGCGTTAGACCAGGTCAATGGACTTGGTTGCTGCGTTAGACCAGGTCAGTGGACTGGGTCGCTGCGTTAGACCAGGTCAGTGGACTGGGTCGCTGCGTTAGACCAGGTCAGTGGACTGGGTTGCTGCGTTAGACCAGGTCAGTGGACTGGGTCGCTGCGTTAGACCAGGTCAGTGAACTAGATCGCTGCATTAGACCAGGTCATTGGTCTGGGTCACTGCATTAGACCAGGTCAGTGGACTGGGTCGCTGCGTTAGACCAGGTCAGTGGACTGGGTTGCTGCGTTAGACCAGGTCAGTGAACTGGGTTGCTGCGTTAGACCAGGTCAGTGGACTGGGTCGCTGCGTTAGACCAGGTCAGTGAACTGGATCGCTGCATTAGACCAGGTCATTGGTCTGGGTCACTGCGTTAGACCAGGTCAGTGGACTGGGTTGCTGCGTTAGACCAGGTCAGTGGTCTGGGTCACTGCATTAGACCAGGTCAGTGGACTGGATCTCTGCGTTAGACCAGGTCAGTGGACTGGGTCGCTGCGTTAGACCAGGTCAGTGGACTGCGTTTCTGCATTAGACCAGGTCAGTGGAATGGGTCGCTGCGTTAGACCAGGTCAGTGGATTGGGTCGCTGCGTTAGACCAGGTCAGTGGACTGGGTCGCTGCGTTAGACCAGGTCAGTGAACTAGATCGCTGCATTAGACCAGGTCATTGGTCTGGGTCACTGCATTAGACCAGGACAGTGGACTGGGTCACTGCGTTAGACCAGGTCAGTGGACTGCGTTGCTGCATTAGACCAGGTCAGTGGACTGGGTCGCTGCGTTAGACCAGGTCAGTGGACTGGGTCGCTGCATTAGACCAGGTCAGTGGACTGGGTCGCTGCGTTAGACCAGATCAGTGGACTAGGTTGCTGCGTTAGACCAGGTCAGTGGACTGGGTTGCTGCGTTAGACCAGGTCAGTGGACTGGGTCGCTGCATTAGACCAGGTCAGTGGACTGGGTCGCTGCGTTAGACCAGGTCAGTGGACTGGGTCGCTGCGTTAGACCAGGTCAGTGAACTGGGTTGCTGCGTTAGACCAGGTCAGTGGTCTGGGTCACTGCATTAGACCAGGTCAGTGGACTAGGGTGCTGCGTTAGACCAGGTCAGTGGACTGGGTTGCTGCGTTAGACCAGGTCAGTGGACTGGGTTGCTGCGTTAGACCAGGTCAGTGGACTGGGTTGCTGCGTTAGACCAGGTCAGTGGACTGGGTCGCTGCGTTAGACCAGGTCAGTGGACTGGATCGCTGCGTTAGACCAGGTCAGTGGACTGGATTGCTGCGTTAGACCAGGTCAGTGGCCTGGATCACTGCATTAGACCAGGTCAGTGGACTGGATCGCTGCGTTAGACCAGGTCAGTGGACTGGGTCGCTGCGTTAGACCAGGTCAGTGGATTGGGTCGCTGCGTTAGACCAGGTCAGTGGACTGGGTCGCTGCATTAGACCAGGTCAGTGGACTGGGTCGCTGCGTTAGACCAGGTCAGTGGACTGGGTCGCTGCGTTAGACCAGGTCAGTGGACTGGGTCGCTGCGTTAGACCAGGTCAGTGGACTGGGTCGCTGCGTTAGACCAGGTCAGTGGACTGGGTCGCTGCGTTAGACCAGGTCAGTGGACTGGGTCACTGCGTTAGACCAGGTCAGTCGACTGGGTCGCTGCGTTAGACCAGGTCAGTGGACTGGGTCGCTGCGTTAGACCAGGTCAGTGGACTGGGTCGCTGCGTTAGACCAGGTCAGTGGACTGGGTCGCTGCGTTATACCAGGTCAGTGGACTGGGTTGCTGCGTTAGACCAGGTCAGTGGACTGGGTCGCTGCGTTAGACTAGGTCAGTGGACTGGATCGCTGCGTTAGACCAGGTCAGTGGACTGGGTCGCTGCGTTAGACCAGGTCAGTGGACTGGGTCGCTGCGTTAGACCAGGTCAGTGGACTGGGTCGCTGCGTTATACCAGGTCAGTGGACTGGGTCGCTGCGTTAGACCAGGTCAGTGGACTGGGTCGCTGCGTTAGACCAGGTCAGTGGACTGGGTCGCTGCGTTAGACCAGGTCAGTGGACTGGGTCGCTGTGTTAGACCAGGTCAGTGGACTGGGTCGCTGCGTTAGACCAGGTCAATGGACTGGGTCGCTGCGTCAGACCAGATACAACAGGAGCCGTAAGCAATAACAGGAAAAGTCAAAACTTGGCAGCTCAAATTAAAAAATTTTAGCGCCCTTGAACAGGGATGCACAACAGACGGCCCGCTGGCCGCATGCGGCCCTTGAGTAGCACAAATTGCGGCCCTCGATATAGTGTAAAAAATAAAACCTCGGTGTAAATGACAATAGTCACAGTGGTAAGCATAGTGTTTATTTTCACTGTGTAAACTTTGTTACAAGCCTTAATAACACCTATTGGTTTCTGTACAGTACTTATCAGCAGTGTTTTGCTCAATCAGTTGCTTTCCCTTAAGCATGTAATCCATGCCGCCTATTTTTTTTGTAAACATTGTAAGATTTTCTAGAAAAAAGAATTTCAATAGAATGTGATTTAACTGTGTAAAATGCTGGATCTGCATTAATGTGCTCCCGTTTCATGATTCAGGCATCGAATGGTTCAGTCTTCCACTGCAGCTCCCGATCATGATTCCGTATTCCAATGGAGCCCCCCGAAGTGAAAAACTGTGCATGCCTACCCTAGAAAGACTATCATGGTTGAGATACTTACCTGTGGCTGAGGCTCGGGCATCCCCAGTGTGAGGCCACACAAGCTGAGGGCCACCAGGGCCACTCCACACCTGTGTCTCATTTCTTTACTTTTCTTGAAGAAAATTACACGATATATGCCAGTCTTTTGAGGAAAGTCACTTAACACACTAATAGAAAACTTTCAAGGAAACCAGAGGTAGCTATTTGTCACAAAATCCTTGACGAGCGTAGGTAAGTTGGCGGGAACGGTAGTCGCAAGTGTGGCGGGGAAGCTTCCAGTCCGGTAGCTTGTGTGATGTTGCGTCCTCCAGGTCTCTTGAGAGCTGACTGCCTGCTCAGGTGCTGCCGCCGTTAGTGTCTCACTCGTTAAGCTTCGCTGGACGACATAGTTGTTGAGCCTCGCTACCAGGTGTCGCCCACACGAGTCCTCGAGGAAGATCCTGGTAGTTGCAGCTAGTGTGAGGCGTGGCAGGATGCATGGGTGTGATTGTGGGTGTGGATAAGCAAGGGGGTGATCAACTCTTTACATGTGGTCGGGTAGGGTGGGTTATTGATGATTTGATAATGATTGGGCTAAGACGATTGGAATAGTGAAGCACATAGGAATGAAGGTATTGGGTTGGCGGTATGGTTGGAATGAGCAGCGATGATTCGTGAGGGGATGGTGATGTAATAGTGTTGAGTAGATGGTGAGTTTGTAATCATGATTAGATGGCAGGGCTGTAATGGTACATATATGGGTAAATGGCAGTGATAGTGATGCATAATGGGTGGATGGTGGAGTGGAAAGTTGTGCATAATGGGTGGATGATGGAATGCTTGTGGCGCATAATGGGTGGATGGTGGAGTGGTAGTGATGCATAATGGGTGGAGTGGCAATAGCGTACTCACTAATTTATGTTAACGGATTTTGAGACTTAGCTCCTGACCCTTCCTTCTAGACTACTGTTAACTGCCTTTGCTGTATTCTTTTTTTGTTTTTCTTTTGGCTTTATATTTCCTGTATCTCCACTTATTTATGCAACTCAACAAACTTCTCAACCATTCTAAAGCTAATGTAGTACTTCCTTATCTCCCTAATGTTTATTTTTGCCTTCAACTTTCACCTATGTTCTCATGCCCATGGTCATCTTGAATCAGTTTATTCCTATCTTCTCAATCAATTTCTCTTAAAATGCACTCATGATCATGTTTTCTCCTGGTCCTCTCCGCTCATCAGGTTCAGTTCCTTCAGCATTACCCCTTTGTGTATTCTTCTATTCTGGGACTAGTCTGATTTCATATGTTTGTATATCTTCGAGCTTCTGCACGTGCTTAGCCAGGTTAGGGCTCCATACTGGGGCCGTGAACTAGACAATATGCTGCACATCTAATTTTGAAGAATTCTTTGTTGCTGAATGCTATTGTGAGGTTTTCTAGTTTTGCTTATGCAAGCAGTTAGTTATTCAGGGACGAAAAGGTCATATAGGGAACTAGTAGTTCAGGGATCAGATGTTAACAAGTGGTGGTTTAGGAATAAAATGGCTGTGCAGAGATCATATGGTTAAGAGAACAATTGGCTCAGGGATCAAATAGTTGTTAAGGGAGCAAGTGATATAGAGATCAGATGACCATTCAAAAATCAAATTATCCTTAAGAAAAATATTGGTTATTAAGGAGTAAATTGATTATTTAGGGAACTAGATATTCATTGAACGACCGACTATTAATGGGAGTGTTGGGCGTTTAGGGAAATAATTTCTATTCATGGAAAAAAAAAAACTAGTTAATCAGTGGCTTGCCAGAGTATTTTGTTTTCCTGGGAATTGATACTCGTGTGTGTGGGGCTTGATCAGCTGATCAGTCAGGGAATTAATGACTGTTCGTGAATTGTTGTGTTTCAGGGAAATTCTGTTAGTACACAGATATAGTGAATGTTAGGGTCTCCGTGAAGATCTGGCGAATCTAATCACACCTTCAAGAATGAGAATCACTACTTCTGGACTTGTTCATCCTTCAAGGGTGACCTGATGGGGATTTCTGATCACCCATCACTGCCTCTGGTCTGAGGCCGCAACAAACATGCGTGAAGTAGATGAAGGGTGATTACACGAGTTTTGGCGTATCTGTGAAGTAGGCGAAGGTTATGGCAAGTGTTTTGGCGTATCTCTGGAGTAGATGAGAGTGACAGTACGTATCTTGATGCATCCTGCAGTCGGTGAGATTGATGATACGTGTATTAACGTTTTTGGGAGGTGTCGGAAGATGATACCATGTAGCTTCGCGTATCTATCATGAAACATGCTCAAAACTGGTCCAGTTGTGGTTTCAGAATGGTTCGTATTAGTTATAAGCTAGCTAACATCGATTAGATATCTCTTGTAATGGTCAGAGGTTGGTTCTGGACTATTTTATCGCTTATATCTGTTAATAGTTCCAGAGATTATTGCTCCTGCGACCCTGTATGAAATCGATTCTCCTAAATAAGAAAAAAAAATATTTTAGAAATAAATTAATGAAAAAAAAATTTTTACACTGAAAGTAAAACTTTTGTAAGACTTACCTGCAGTCTTACGTGCTCATGAGACGGAGAAGACCAGCAATCCTAGCAGAGTGTCAAATGTTTAACAAGTTTCCGTTTTCACTCGTATAACAGGAAGTGAATAGTTACCGCCTATCTAATTGTATCGAGTGTACTCTGAGAATGGTCCAAGGCTGGTGTGAGTAGATTGAGAGTGCTGGGCTATTAAGAGTGACCCGGGGGTAACTAGACAGGAAATGACCCCCAAATCTAGCTGGTTTCACAACTCTGGGAGAAAGGCGTAAATATGTAAGAAGGTTACATATGACGACTGTTGCTCCCATTGCGAGGCTAACAGTATAGTGCTGAAAAAAAGCAGCTCGCCCTTATAATCGAAGTCAGCTTTTCATTCTAAGACAATTGGATGAATGACTGTTAAGCGAGCCTTAAACAGTGATCCGACTTTGTATTTTAGTGTGTGTTTGGTGGGTCCCGTTTGCTGTTCTCTCTTCAATAACTTGGCCTCTACCCTTCAAACAGAACTGTTTCCAATACTTTTTGCACTCAAATATGTCTATGTATCTAAGGTTGACACTTTAATTGTAACTGATTTTTTGTCATCCATAAATGCTCTCCACTCATTAAGTATAAATTGTGGCATGCTTGTGTCAGAAGCCAGACACAGGTATGGTAAGATTGTGGACAGTGGAGTCAGAGTGCACATGCTGTGGATTCCATCTCACATAGGTCTTCGGATGCATGATAGAACTGATGAATTGGTTAAGCTGTATGCTTTCATTGAGGGAGTAGATTACAATCTTGGATTGTTAGCAGTTTGAGAACAATAATATGAAAAGAACTTCAATTGAACTTTATTGACTCAAGACTCAGGGAGATTGACACCAGTCAGTCCATCTATCATCATTCTATCATGCAGGAGGAGCTACATGTCTATGGTGCATCCAACAAAATAAGCAGACTCTTGGATGTCACTACTGCCCGCCTCCGGCTGGGTTACAAGTATCTTTGACAGGTTAAGTAAATCACCACCACCAGATGTAGACCAGACGAAATGTAAACTTTGCCAGATGGACTATTGTCACACCCTGCTTCATTATGTACTGGAGTGCGATAAAACTAATGAATTTAGAGACAACTCACTCAGAAATGTTCAAGAAATGGCGAAGTATTTTATCCACAGTGGTATATTAGAAACTATTCTGGAAAAATACTCTGACTTTGCGCACTGTAAATGAAGCATTACCGCGTGTTAGTTACCATTTTGTCCAAGGCACTTGTCACTAAGACACTTGGCCTGTTTGTGTGTACTCACCTATTTGTACTCACCTATTTGTGGTTGCAGGGGTCGAGTCCTAGCTCCTGGCCCCGCCTCTTCACCGGTTGCTACTAGGCCCTCTCTCTCCCCGCTCCATGAGCTTTATCAAACCTCGTCTTAAAACTGTGTATGGTTCCTGCCTCCACTACGTCATTTTCTAGGCTATTCCACTGCCTTACAACTCTATGACTGAAGAAATACTTCCTACTATCACTCTGACTCATTTGTGTCTTCAACTTCCAATTGTGGCCTCTTGTTTCTGTGTCCCCTCCCTGGAACATCCTGTCTTTGTCCACCTTGTCTATTCCACGCAGTATTTTATATGTCGTTATCATGTCTCCTAGGACCCTCCTGTCCTCCAGTGTCGTCAGGCCGATTTCCCTTAATCTTTCTTCATAGGACATTTCCCTTAGCTCTGGAACTAACCTTGTCGCAAACCTTTGTACTTTCTCTAGTTTCTTGACGTGCTTTATCAAGTGCGGGTTCCAAACAGGTGCTGCATACTCCAGTATGGGCCTGACATACACGGTGTACAGTGTCTTGAATGATTCCTTACTAAGGTATCGGAATGCTGTTCTCAGGTTTGCCAGGCGCCCATATGCTGCAGCAGTTATCTGATTGATGTGTGCTTCCGGAGACATGCTCGGTGTTATACTCACCCCAAGATCTTTCTCCTTGAGTGAGGTGTGCAGTCTTTGGCCACCTAGCCTATACTCTGTCTGTGGTCTTCTGTGCCCTTCCCCTATCTTCATGACTTTGCATTTGGCAGGATTAAATTCGAGAAGCCATTTGCTGGACCAGGTGTCCAGTCTGTCCAGGTCTCTTTGAAGCCCTGCCTGGTCCTCATCAGATTTAATTCTCCTCATTAACTTCACATCATCTGCAAACAGGGACACTTCTGAGTCTAACCCTTCCATCATGTCGTTCACATATACCAAAAATAGCACTGGTCCTAGGACCGACCCCTGTGGGACCCCGCTCGTCACAGGTGCCCACTGTGATACATCATTACGTACCATGACTCGTTGTTGCCTCCCTGTCAGGTATTCTCTGATCCATTGCAGTGCCCTTCCTGTTATATGCGCCTGATGCTCTAGCTTCTGCACTAATCTCTTGTGAGGAACTGTGTCAAAGGCCTTCTTGCAGTCCAAGAAGATGCAATCAACCCACCCCTCTCTCTCGTGTCTTACTTCTGTTATTTTATCATAAAACTCCAGAAGGTTTGTGACACAGGATTTGCCTTCCGTGAATCCGTGCTGGTTGGCATTTATACTCTTGTTCCGTTCCAGGTGCTCCACCACTCTCCTCCTGATAATCTTCTCCATAATTTTGCATACTATACACGTCAGTGACACAGGTCTATAGTTTAGTGCCTCTTTTCTGTCTCCTTTTTTAAAAATGGGAACTACATTTGCCGTCTTCCATACCTCAGGTAGTTGCCCAGTTTCCAGGGATGTGTTGAAGATTGTGGTAAGTGGCACGCACAACATATCTGCTCCCTCTCTAAGGACCCACGGAGAGATGTTGTCCGGTCCCATTGCCTTTGAGGTATCGATGTCCCTTAGCAGTTTCTTCACCTCCTCCTCATCTGTATGTATGTCGTCCAACACTTGTTGGTGTATTCCTTGCTGGTGTCCCCATCTGGTCTGTCCCCCCAGAGTCCTTCCTGTCTCTACTGTAAATACTTCCTTAAATCTCGTGTTGAGCTCCTCACATACCTCTTGATCGTTTCTTGTGAGTTCTCCACCTTCTTTCCTCAGCCTTATCACCTGGTCCTTGACTGTTGTCTTCCTCCTAATGTGGCTATACAGCAGTTTCGGGTCAGATCTGACTTTCGATGCTATGTCGTTTTCATACTGTCGCTGGGCCTCCCTCCTTATCTGTGCATACTCGTTTCTGGCTCTTCTACTAATCTCCTTGTTTTCCTGGGTCCTATGCCTCCTGTACCTTTTCCATTCTCTGTTGCACTTAGTTTTTGCCTCCCTACACCTTCGGGTAAACCAAGGACTCGTTTTGGTCTTCCTATTATTTCTGTTTCCCTTGGGAACAAAACTTTCCTCTGCCTCCTTGCACTTTGTTGCCACATATTCCATCATCTCGTTTACTGATTTTCCTACCATTTCTCTGTCCCACTGAACCTCCTGCAGGAAGTTTCTCATACCTGTGTAGTCCCCCCTTTTATAGTTTGGCCTGTCCCCTTCAGTTCCTGTTACCTTCTCCACTTGTAACTCTACTATATAGTCAAAACTCAGAACCACATGATCGCTAGCTCCAAGGGGCCTCTCGTAAGTGATGTCCTCAATGTCTGAACTGCTCAGGGTGAACACAAGATCCAGTCTTGCTGGCTCATCCTCCCCTCTCTCTCTGGTTGTGTCCCTGACATGTTGATGCATGAGGTTTTCAAGTACCACATCCATCATCTTGGCTCTCCATGTTTCGGGACCCCCATGTGGCTCCAGGTTTTCCCAGTCGATCTCCCTGTGGTTGAAATCGCCCATTACCAGTAACTTTGCTCTGCTCGAGTGAGCTCTTCTTGCCACCTCAGCCAGTGTGTCCACCATCACCCTGTTGTTTTCTTCGTACTCCTCTCTTGGCCTCCTGCAGTTGTGTGTGTGTGTGTGTGTGTGTGTGTGTGTGTGTGTGTGTGTGTGTGTGTGTGTGTGTGTGTGTGCGTGTGTGTGTGTGCGCACGCGCGTGTGTGCGTGTGTGTGCGTGCGTGCGTGCGTGTGTGTGTGTGTGTGTGTGCGCGCGCGCGCGCGTGCTTGTGTGTATGTGTTTGTATGCTCGTGTGCGCGTGTGTGTCTGTGCGTGCGCCCTCGTGTGTGTACTTACCTATTTGTGGTTGCAGGGGTCGAGTCTTAGCTCCTGGCCCCGCCTCTTCACTGACTGCTACTGGGTCTTCTCTCTCCCTGCTCCATGAGCTTTATCAAACCTCGTCTTAAAACTATGTATAGTTCCCGCCTCCACTACGTCACTTTCTAGGCTATTCGACTGCCTGACAACTCTATGACTGAAGAAATACTTCCTAACATCTCTTTGAGTCATCTGAGTCTTCAACTTCCAATTGTGACCTCTTGTTTCTGTGTCCCCTTCCTGGAACATCCTGTCTTGGTCCACCTTGTCTGTTCCGCACAGTATTTTATATGTCGTTATCATGTCTCCCCTGACCCTCCTGTCCTCCAGTGTCGTCAGGCCGATTTCCCTTAACCTTTCTTCATAGGACATTCCCCTTAACTCTGGAACTAACCTTGTCGCAAACCTTTGCACTTTCTCTAATTTCTTGACGTGCTTGATCAAGTACGGGTTCCAAACAGGTGCTGCATACTCCAGTATGGGCCTGACGTAAACGGTGTACAGTGTCTTGAACGATTCCTTACTAAGGTTTCGGAACGCTTTTCTCAGGTTTGCCAGGCGCCCATATGCTGCAGCAGTTATCTGGTTGATGTGTGCTTCCGGAGACATGCTCGGTGTTATACTCACCCCAAGAGCTTTCTCCTTGAGCGAGGTTTGCAGTCTTTGGCCACCTAGCCTATACTCCGTCTGCGGTCTTCTGTGCCCTTCCCCGACCTTCATGACTTTGCATTTGGCGGGGTTAAATTCGAGAAGCCAGTTGCTGGACCAGGTGTCCAGTCTGTCCAGGTCTCTTTGAAGTCATGCCTGATCCTCATCTGATTTAATTCTCCTCATTAACTTCACATCATCTGTGAACAGGGACACTTCTGAGTCTAACCCTTCCATCATGTCGTTCACATATACCAAAAATAGCACTGGTCCTAGGACCGACCCCTGTGGGACCCAGCTCGTCACAGGTGCCCAGTGTGATACCTCATCACGTACCATGACTCGTTGTTGCCTCCCTGTCAGGTATTCTCTGATCAATTGCAGTGCCCTTCCTGTTATATGCGCCTGATCCTCTAGCTTCTGCACTAATCTCTTGTGAGGAACTGTGTCAAAGGCCTTCTTGCAGTCCAAGAAGATGCAATCAACCCACCCCTCTCGTGTCTTCTGTTACTTTACCATAAAACTCCAGAAGGTTTGTGACACAATTTTTGCCTTCCATGAATCCGTGCTGGTTGGCGTTTATACCCTTGTTCCGTTCCAGGTGCTCCACCACTCTCCTCCTGATAATCTTCTCCATAACTTTGCATACTATACACGTCAGTGACACAGGTCTATAGTTTAGTGCCTCTTTTCTGTCTCCTTTTTTAAAAATAGGAACTACATTTGCAGTCTTCCATACCTCAGGTAGTTGCCCAGTTTCCAGGGATGTGTTGAAGATTGTGGTAAGTGGCACACGGCATATTCGCTCCCTCTCAAGGACCCACGGGGTGATGTCCGGTCCCATTGCCTTTGAGGTATCGATGTCCCTTAGCAGCTTCTTCACCTCCTCCTCATTTGTATGTGTTAGTTACCATTTTGTCCTAGGCACATGTCGATTAGACACTAGGCCTGTAGTATATGCGTGTGTGTGTGTGCGTGTGTGTCTGTGTGTGTGGTCTGTGTGGTGTGTGTGGTCTGTGTGGTGTGTGTGGTCTGTGTGTGTGTGTGTGTGTGTGTGTGTAGTGTGTGTGTGTAGTGTGTGTGTGTAGTGTGTGTGTATGTAGTGTGTGTGTAGTGTGCGTGTGTACTCACCTAGTTGTGTGTGTGTGTGCGCGCGCGCGCGCGCTCGTGTGGGTGTATGACCCAATTAATATTTGTACTTCTAACTCATTACAATTGTGGCTGGGTGTGGACTTGTCAGTGGTTCATTACTTTTAATTTGTTCATGATTGTAACCATGTATAGGAGTGAAGATGGTTCATTACCTTTGTAACTTGCCATGATTGTGACCAGATCTACATGGAGTTCAATATCTTTGTAACTAGTTCAGCTGTCATAACTTTGGGGTCCAGTCCCTGGACCCATTATGTACCTTTGTAATCTTTTGACTACCTCCCACAGGATGGATGTGGGGTGCATAATAAACATATTAAACTAACTCACTCTGTAATATTTCATTTATTGGTGTTGTGGTGTAATTGTTATTTTCTTATTAGTATATGACAGTAATCTAAATAATGTAATTCGAGAAATTAGTTGAAAATATTAAGTATTGTATATAATCAACGAAGGATTTGGGAACACTGGGTAAAAGTTACATGTTCATCACTATTTGAATGTATCTGTATTATTGTGTGTCATGATTTCATACATTTTGTTTCTAAATTTCTATGTAATAATGTTGGTGAACTTACTGACAATATGTTAGGTAAGAGGACAAAATTGCAACTGATGCGACATTTTGTGGTAAATTTTGGTTGCTGTGTGATAGCGGGGTTTATTATTATTATTATTATTATTATTATTATTATTATTATTATTATTATTATTTCTTCTTCTTCTTCTTCTTCTTCTTCTTCTTCTTCTTCTTCTTCTTCTTCTTCTTCTTCTTCTTCTTCTTCTTCTTCTTCTTCTTCTTCTTCTTCTTCTGCTTCTTCTGCTTCTGCTTCTTGTGCTTCTTCTGCTTCTTCTGCTTCTAATAGCATCATGGGCCAGTTAATCTACTGCAGTGCTTATGCTGTTATATTTCACTTGTTGCCTATATATACCTTTTGTCTACATGACTCAAGAAATCGTAATGACACGATTGCAAACAAACCGCGGGTTCAATCCCGGCCGGGGGTATGGTTTATACCTTTTGTGTCCCTGTATTGTTTATAGTGGTGGGTTAACAAAGCTCCTGGAGAGCGAAACGTTGCTCATGTGTCCTTTTACTTAAATTGCCTTGATTATATCAAACTAGTAAGCCTAGTCAAGAGGTTCTTTATACTTTAAATCATGGTAAATGCATTTGAAGAAGGTATTAATATGAAATAATTGAATGATAAATAAAACAGAGAATAACTTGAGAGGGACAAACGGAAGCTTCAAGCATACTGGTTTAACAGCGACATGTCCAGACGTAGGTGTTAACATTGGTAGTGAGGCAAACATCAAAGCAACAATTTGAACAAAAGTGAAAAATATACGATACGTTAAAGATTAAGAGTGTTGCTAACTGGATCTGTCAACAAAAGACAAGAACTCCATACTGACCCTGACTATACGCCCAAAACATAACATAGAAGTGTACCAGATACCGAATGTCGTAGAACATACTCAGGATAAGTTAGGTATAAGCATTACAAACATTGATCTATATGCGTGGTCAGAGTGACTGAAATATCGTTTTTAAGTCCTCTAGAGAATGGCGTATGCACAGCCGGTGCTTAATGAATCTGGAAAGAAATGACAAAACGTCCGTATAATCAGACCCCGGACGATCCAGCTAACATCATCTACGGCAAAAAAATAAAAAAATATGTTTATATAATTATGTCTGTGTGATTCAGTTATGCCAGAAAATGCTTTTTTTTTTTTGTTTTTGCGTTTCAGACACCCGATGATTTCTTTAACATTTGAAAAGACTTAAATGTTTTTCTTAACATTAAAAGAATTGACAGATTAACGGGGACATTAGCGTTTAACCTTCAGAAAGGAGGTGAGAAAGGGATTGAAGTTGACAAGACAGGAATGGGGATGGAGGGTGGAATGTTGGGTCAGATGTAAGAATGGTGGGGAAGATAGAGGAATGATGTGGGAGAGGAAGGAATGGAAGCTTATGAAAGAATAGAAAATGGAAAAAATACAATGAAAATGGAGAAGTAACGATGGAGGGGGAAAGGCGAGGAAGGTGGAGTAATCACGAGTGAGGAGGAGGAAGAAGAGTGTGAAATTATGTGGAAAAGGAGGGGTTTGGGAGAAGAAGATAAATGGAGAAACAGTTGGTATAAGAAGGTAAGAGAGAAATAATTATAGAATAAGAAAAAATAATTGGGACAGATAACAGGAGGAAGATACGATGTGGAAGAGAAAAGAATGGTTAATGAAAAACAAGGAATGACAGGAAAAGATGAGGAACCTATAGTAATGTCGAAAAATATACTAGTAGTGCAGTGAGAAACTACTATAGGGAGAAAGACAGAGCAGATAGTATGAATAGTGTAAATTGAAAAAATATTGACGTGGCAACACTTACAAGGGGCAACCTTCACATTTTTCCTCTTAATACATAGGTGTGTTACATCATACTAAGGGGGACACAAGTGTGTCACATCACTAAGGGAACAAAGATGTGTCACATCACACTAAGAGGGGACACAAGTGTGGCACATCTCACTAGGGGGGCACGTGTGTATCGCATCACACTAAGGGGCACAGGTGTGTCACATCACATTAAGGGGGACACGTGTGTGTCGCATCACACTAAGGGGGACAGTGTGTGACACATCACAATAAGGGGTCACAGGTGTGTCACATCACACTAAGGGGAACATAGGTGTGTTACATATGGTAGGGGGAACACAGAGGTGTGTCAGGGGAAGGGGGCCACACATGTTGCCTTATTCTCCAGTGACGGGCTACACTTCGAGTTTGAAAGATGGTAAAAGGACGATGCGATATCCCTCACTTGTCTCTGGGTATCCCCCTTACTTACTCAAGGAATAACTAAGAAAAGGATGTTATTAAATCGATTACTCTTATAAATATCAAGAATGTTGACTTGGTATGTGTGCTCTATAGTTCCCTTAAAGTCGTAAAGTCTAATTTCTCCCTGTACAATGCAGGTGGACAAGCTTTCAGTATTCAACACTACGAGGTCAACTACAGTGAAAATTGAAAGCCATTTATATTATAAACCCTGAGAATTTCTTAGTCATTTCATCTCAGGCTACTTGAAACAAGGATAAAAACGAGTATTTTTTACCCCTCGGTCCAGGGGCTTTTACCTTCCAGTCAGGGGAAAGTTAAGAGAAAATTATCCGTAGTTTATGTAGTGGTGGAGAGACCATGAAGTGTGTCTACCTTGTTTTAGTGTGCTGAGAGCTGCTGGTCAGAGTAAAAACATATACACAACGTCTCTCTCTCTCTCTCTCTCTCTCTCTCTCTCTCTCTCTCTCTCTCTCTCTCTCTCTCTCTCACACACACGCACACAGACACACACACACACACACACACACACACACACACACACATACACACACACACACATACACACACATACACACACACACACACACACACACACACACACACACACACACGCGCGCGCGCACACACACGCACACGCACACACGCGCACACACACACGCGCGCGCGCGCACACACACACACACACACACACACACACACACACACACACACACATACACACACACACATACACACACACATGCATACACACACATACACACGTACGTGCACGAGGTCAACGATAATTGGTTCATGCTTTAAGAATATAATTTTAGGTCACCAGGGAATGGGAACTGGAAGTAAGTTATCAGCCACTAGCAGCTGGGTAACCAGCACAACTGAAATCATTAAGCAAAGTCTACGCACTGTAAAAACTAGTTAGTATGTTATGTTCGTTACGTTCATAAACAAGAAACCGAAATGACGAAGAGCACTGTCACCCACTCTGGGGAGAGGAGGAGGATTACTAATATAGTAGTATACAAGAGGGCCCCACTTTACAGCATTTCGCTAATACGGCGGTTGTCAATTATACCCATTCTTCATTTATTAAGACTTCCTGCAATAAATATATTCACCACTCACTGTAAGCTAAGGACAAAAATATTTGAAGGTAAATGTGTACTGTATATGCTTTTTTTAGCGTAGCCCTATTGTTCACTTAATATATAATAATGTAAACATGTTATCAGGCTTTTATATACATTTGAAAGTGAAAAAAAAGTGTATTTTACTTCATAGTGCTTTTCTCTTTACAACGGTAGCCCAGGACCTAACCTGCTGTATTAGAGCGGCGTGCCTCTTGTATTCCGTCAGGTAAGCACAGAACATCAGTTTTACAGAATGTTGTCAACCTTCGGAATTTGCTAGTATTGATCACATTTTTACCTGAATTCCAAAAGACATCTGGTCAATATGATCAGGATATATACACCGAGAGATGTATATACACTGAAAGTTTTACTTTAGTCCCTATTTTAGGAATTTAAACTATTCCTGTCTGGTGGTGAATAGGTTAAATGCAGCCTTAATGAAACTCGTATAGTCGATAGACTTTAAACCCCATTAAGTAAGCAACTTTCTCCACTCAAAGAACAAATATTCCATGCCAAGCTTTAAAATAATTCGTGTTTATTTAGGGGTACTCCAACGACCTCAAACTTGAACCCCTTAACGGCAAAAATTAAATAACATAATAATAATAACAATAATTATTATTAAACAGGAATTCGTTTCGTGGGGGTGAAACTTCAAAGTCGTTGGTGTACCTTTAAATGAAGTTTAGTCGTCACAAATTTTACCAGAATAATTATCAGTAAAAAAAATGTATAAAAAAAAACGGAAGACAACGAAGAGAAGAGGCGACCGAAATTGAGACTCACTTTTCTACCGTCTGACTGGAAGTTTCAAGGTAAGCACTTTTTATAGGTTTTCTATGTTAGGCGATGTTCCAAAGATTAAATTTAATCACATTGAGTGTCATGATGACTTTCTACCCAGCCTAAATTCATTGATTCCGCCCATAAAGTTCACCATGGAAAGTGAGATAAATGTAATAGTTCCACTTCTAAATACACATGTCCATAGGACTGATAGACAATAAAAAATAAACGTTTATTGTAAGCCAAGAAACATATATTCATACATACACTACGACTACTGAGGATATACAGCCCCAGTTTTGTGATAAGGAAATTGGATAAAAATCTCCAAGACTGCATACAAATCACAATATCCATAGATGTTCGTTAACAAGCTTTACATAAAGCTATTAAGTCACTCTGTACCGCAGAACCTGGCAAGGAATATCAGCTTAAGAACTGATATTAGTTTTATCGTAAAATGATCTTTCGCGCCTCCTACAAGATCTTTGATACTTTAATGAATAATTGGTTTTGAACATGACAGTAAAATGAAGGTCGAATAAAAATTCTTCCAACGTATCTTTGGGCTGTGTATACACATTTATTGCAAAGCAGTAATAGTTTTGATTGTGAAGTTACTCGAGACTTGAGTTAAAAGGCATCAGTGTTCATTAACTTCTGTCCATAAGCCAGTGTTCGAGAAAGTTCATTCATTTGAGGGATACTGGTTCCATCATTTAAGATTCCTTTCTTTTCGCATTCTTAAATTTCAGAAAGTGTAAATATTTCGTTATGTATACATACGTATATACCGTTATCAGTATGGATGTATTTGTGTATGTGCAATTATGTTGCCCTTTTCTTTTTTTTTTTTTGTGAGAGCTTCCTCTCTTCCTGCTCATAAAACTACATGATTTTAGCTCCATGTTAAGCGTAAGCTTTTGTGGTGTTCATGTGGGCGTTAGCATGAAGGTAAGGGCGTGAGGTCTCACGCAGCATGTTGCCCTATCACAGCCTCGGTTCCTGCACCGTTACCTGAAGCAGCTTACCCCTTGTAGCTGTGAATCTACCCGCTACCTACACCTATGATGGGGTAGTAGAGGCTGAACTCTAACTGCTCGAGTGATAGCGCACGCACACACACACACACACACACACACACACACACACACACACACACACACACACACAGACAGCCACACACAGACAGCCACACACAGACAGCCACACACAGACAGCCACACACAGACAGCCACACACAGACACACACACACACACACACACACACACACACACACACACACACACACACACACACACACACACACACACACACACACACACACAGACACACAGACAGACACACAGACAGACACACACACACAAACACACACAGACACACATACACAGACAGACACACACAGACAGGCACACATAGACAGCCACACACACACACACACACAGACACACACACACACACACACACACACACACACACACACACACACACACACACACACACACACACACAGACACTGTACACCGTGTATGTCAGGCCCATACTGGAGTATGCAGCACCTGTTTGGAACCCGCACTTGATAAAGCACGTCAAGAAACTAGAGAAAGTACAAAGGTTTGCAACAAGGTTAGTTCCAGAGCTAAGGGGAATGTCCTATGAAGAAAGATTAAGGGAAATCGGCCTGACGACACTGGAGGACAGGAGGGTCAGGGGAGACATGATAACGACATATAAAATACTGCGTGGAATAGACAAGGTGGACAAGGACAGGATGTTCCAGGGAGGGGACACAGAAACAAGAGGCCACAATTGGAAGTTGAAGACACAAATGAGTCAGAGAGATAGTAGGAAGTATTTCTTCAGTCATAGAGTTGTAAGGCAGTGGAATAGCCTAGAAAATGACGTAGTGGAGGCAGGAACCATACACAGTTTTAAGACGAGGTTTGATAAAGCTCATGGAGCGGGGAGAGAGAGGGTCTAGTAGCAACCGGTGAAGAGGCGGGGCCAGGAGCTAGGACTCGACCCCTGCAACCACAAATAGGTGAGTACAAATAGGTGAGTACACACACGGACTCGGACTCGACCCCCGCAACCTCAACTAGGTTAGTACACACGCACACACATACACACACACATACACACACATGTCAATAAAGTAAACTTACTGAAAAACTCAGTTCTTCAGTGCACAATACTCGCCCCAGATCTCTCTTGTTCTCATATGCTACATAGATAAATATCGTAGCATCGTACCATTCTTAGCAGACGATACTAGTAGATGAATGAAAGTGGCATCCATTGAGGACACAGCAGGAGTTCCACTACACAACACACCACCCACCATACACACATCTATACACACACACCCATAAGCACATCCAGACACGCATACCCATAGACACACATTCACACACAAAACAGGCCAAGTGTCTATCGACAAGTGCCTTTGACAGCTGGTAACTACTACTACTACTACTAACACACACACACACACAAACTGCTGTAGCATATGGGAGATTGGCAAACATGAGATTAGCGTTTAGGCATCTGAGTAAGGAGTCATTCACGACATTGTACACAGTGTACGTCAGGCCTATACTGGAGTATGCAGCACCAGTATGGAACCCTCGCCTAGTCAAACACGTCACGAAATTGGAGAAAGTGCAAAAATTTGCAACACGATTAGTCCCGGAACTGAAGGGTATGCCATATGAGGAGAGGTTAAGGGAACTCAACCTGATGACACTAGAGGATAGGAGGGATAGGGGGGACATGATAACGTATAAAATACTCAGAGGAATTGACAAGGTGGACAGGGCTCGAATATTTCAGAGATGGGATACAGGAACAAGGGGACACAATTAAAAGCTGAAAACCCAGATGAGTCATAGGGAAGTTAGGAAGTATTCCTTTAGCCTTAGAGTTGTCAGGAAGTGGAATAATCTTTAGAGAAGTAGTGGAAGCAAGTTCCATTGTAGACAGCCTGTACTGTCTGCACAGACAGCTTATGCTGTCTGCCAGCTTAGTTCATATTTCGCGCCACTCAGGTGCTGCCCTCTGGGCCTGTCCAGGTCTGTGGGAAGCTGGTCCCACAAACTCTCACTCACACGGGGGCCAAGCAGGAAGACACAAGGCCTACTAGCTCTCTCTCGTGGGCATGGCCTCCTGGGCCATGGGCACAACACACAAGCCTGTGTACCCACCACGACATTACAAATAAAGTAAGAAGCCTCGGGAAGACGTATAATTCACGCACTCGCTACCAGCATTACCAAATAATGGCATTAAACATTCGTGGGAAGCAGTGGTCCCAGCAGTTGTGTTTGCCCTGAGAGAGGAAGGAAGGGATGAAGTCATATTCACTTTATCACCCTATACAAGAAGCATTCGTCTCTCAACGAGTTATCCTGATGTCGTGTCTGCACGTTTGAGCATCCAAACACAGGTACAAGCAGGATCTAACCGAAATTTGCCGAATTTCTTCGAGAATTGTAAGTGGCGTCCCAGTGACCCCACGCTACAGCGTCCCACGCTGTTTCTCAAGTCACGTGTTCAGCGTCACTTGTATGTTGCTGTTGTTCAGCACAGCTATTTCAGCAAGTCAGAGGTGAGTTTTGTGGTGATTTCTGCGTCCAGTGTGTCTCCCTGTGTTTGTGGGTGGGAGAGGAGGAAGTGGCCAGATCCTCCCTCGCCATACACTCACCCACACTCGCCCTACTCACACCTCACCAGCCTACCACCACACTTCACCACTATGTGTTCACTCCCTCTGCTGTGTTTTTCTGCTGTTTTCCATGTGAATTCATTGCCAGAGCTGTGTATCCGAGTGTCCGAGGCCACTCGAAGCCACGTGGATCTGCAAGCTACGTGGATCAGCAAGCCATGTGGATCAGCAAGCCATGTGGATCAGCAAGCCATGTGGATCAGCAAGCCATGTGGATCAGCAAGCCACGTGGATCAGCAAGCCACGTGGATCAGCAAGCCACGTGGATCAGCAAGCCATGTGGATCAGCAAGCCCCGTGGATCAGCATGCCACGTAGATCCCGACGCCATGTGGGTGTGGGCGATGTCACGTGGATCTACAAGCCACATGGGTTACCAAGCCAGATGTCCCAGGCCACATGCTGTGGTCTGGTGCCTGCATCACATTGATGTCACCGACGATGCTGCCCGACTTCACCGATGCTGCTGCCCGACTTCACGACGTCATGATGTCTGCTGACGTCACCTCGCGATGTCTGCCTGACGTCACCTCGAGATGTCTGCTGACGTCACCTCACGACATCACGCCTGACATCACATGTCACATCGAGTGTTCTAGTAATTTCAGTATTGTTGAGAAGATTGAGAGAAGATATATGTCGTGTGTTAATTAATTCCTCTCAGTGTTCTTACATGTTAGTGTATGGCTTAGTGTCAGTTTTGTGCACAGAAAAGCACCATTTGCTAGTTAAGCCATGTTGTACTGCATGTACCGCAAGTGTGTATAAAGTTTTCCACGTGTCCAGTTTGGTCTGAGCCAGACCTGAGTAGCACCACTGTGTTAAGTCACCCAGTGTGACCAGTGCGTTTGACAGCTGTTATCAGTCAGCTCTGAGCCCGAGTCCTCTTGTACAGAAAGCTCTTATGCTCATCGCTCATGATCTGCAGAATCGTACCTGCTACGATTCCCATCGAGATTTGTTTCACTTCACCTCCAGACCTTCAGAATGCAGTTATATGTAGAGAAACAAGTCTGGGGATGCTTAGACTAACCTCTGCTGTAACTCCAACTGCCGAGAGAATGACACTCGTCAAGCCGCAGCCCTGTCGGCAGGCGCTGTGTCAGCCTTGTGTCACAAGCTTCAGTGAGCTCCTGCACAAAGAAGATGTCACTTTGACTGCTAGCTCGCTCACTGCAGTCTGGTGTATGATGTTTCGCCCAGTCGTCTCTGCCACGGCTCACTCCACGCTCGCTGGCAGTGACAGCCCAGCGACAGTGCCAGTGGAGAAGTGTCCTGAGTCGCTTGCCAGAAGTCTTGCCCAGTTGCCGAGTTTTGACGACGCCTCACTCGAGGGCACCAGCATGTCATGCCCCAGGTTGAGTGAAACCTGCAGCGACTCCTACGATGACTGCTTCACCGTTCCAGAGGAGACCGTACCCTGTTACGTCACAGCTCAGCCACAGCGATGTCTCCTGTGTTGCAGTATCTGTCCAGATGCAGGAAAGTGTGCAGTGATGCCCATCGACGCTCACTGCCTATGACCACGATGTTTAGCGCACCCCACATGTTTTTTCCTTCCCTCCCTGTAGGAAGTTTTTTTTTCATTGTCCATATGTATATATATGTTTTTTTATTTTGTGTTCTGTGCCCTGTTCCTACGAGAGAGAGACCGAGTTTTTTTACCACCAGTATTGTCGCGACGCGAGGTAGGTGGCCGAGCAAATGTAGACAGCCTGTACTGTCTGCACAGACAGCTTAAGCTGTCTGCCAGCTTAGTTCATATTTCGCGCCACTCAGGTGCTGCCCTCTGGGCTTGTCCAAGTCTGTGGGATGCTGGGCCCATACACTCTCACAGCGGCCAAGCAGCAAGACAGAAGGCCTATTAGTTCTCTCTCGTGGGATGGCCCTCCCGGGCCATGGGCACAACACACAAGCCTGTGTACCCACCACGACTTTGCAAATAAAGTAAGAAGCCTCCGAAGACGTTTATAATTCACACCCCGTTTTCAGTTCACCAAATAAACTCGTTATACCATACATAGCTTTGAAAAGAGGTATGATAAAGCTCATGGAGCAGGGAGAGTGTGCATTAGTATTGACCAATGAAGAGGCTGGGCCAGGAGCTATGAATCGACCTCTGCAACCACATATAGGTGAGTACAGACGCCACTCATTAGATTTTGAGGTCTAAACTGCTGGTTAATTCTGCACCTTACACTGGACAATAGCACAAGTGCATATAGATACAAGAAAGTCCTAGGAAATAGGCTTAAAAAAGTTAGCAGGAATACATCTAGGTGAATATTATTTACATTTTTTGTGTGTGTTACAATCAACTTTAGTATACTTGCTCATTTATGAGAACGTCGATTTTATAATGTAATTCAAGACCGCTGGAAAAGCAAGAACGTTGTTACTATACCACAACGACTGATTTTGTAAAAATAGTTTAGAAAACTGATAAGGTGACAAATGTGACACTTGTGTAACATTTGGGTGTCTTTATTCTGGAAGCGTTTCGCCAGCCAGTGACTTCTTCAGTCATACACACAGAAGACCAAAATGAAAATAAGTCACTTTGTCTGACTTTTTTGGGTTACTCTAAGTTCTCTACACATGCTGCTATGTATGAAAATCTATGTAACTGTATTTGTGTATACCTGAATAAACTTACTTAAGATCGGTGGAAAATTAGGAGTTTGAGTTAATCGTCCCTGTGTGTTCAGTCCATCAAGATTGATGGACTGAACACAAATGACAAAATTCACCAGACTCATGAAAAGATTTACTTGTTGAACATGCTTCATTCCACTCTGTATTATATATATTTTAACCATTTATCACATACTCTACCTGCTACTCTCCAAGTACTCGGAGAATATATAACAATTATTTTTAACGTTTAGATTTATAATAACTGCAAAAATACAGTTAAAACATTTTAAGTCCATTATTCATGTGTGATGAAAACAAAAACACTTCGTGTCTTTGATAAGGAACGTGGAGTCTGGACCAGCGTGGAAGAGGAAGGTATAAGTACTGATAATATTGGAGACTGATGAAGTGGTTTGATGGCAGTCGGGGAGGAGATAAGGTATCAAGTGCAGACAGTGTTACCCACTAGAGAAACTGTTGACTAGTAATTGCTTAAGATATACACATGAACACGTGAACACCTGGTGTGTAACAGATGGATGCTGACATTTACTAGCCACGTGAACACCGTGTGTATGTTAGCAAGTGGGTGCGTTCTCTTTGTTTATATTTCTGTGTAGAGTGAATTAGGCAAGCATTGTCACGTCAAATACATTTAGAAAATACTCGTCTTATTTCCTACATATATGCTAATCTTAGTGTGCCTTCTGATTAAAAATATTTACAAGTTTTTATAACATGACATGTATTACTCTATTATATGCCTTTCCTAATCCAGTCTTGTTTTTCCTTAAATAAGTACTAGTCACTTGTTCTTTAACACAAATACCTGATTCATATATCTATTTTCTTTCCTAAATCTACTTGTTCTGTAATCATACTTTGTCTTACCCGTCAATTGCTATAGCAGTTCTGCACTACACTTTATCCCGTATAATCAACAGACTTATTTCTTTCTAATTCTTTATGGGACTCTGGGGACATTTTTGGCAGTGGCCCTTGATCAGGCTCCCATTTCGTCCTCCCATCTATAGAAGCTGAATATGGATATTCTGCAGGTCGCGTGTAGATATCTGTCCGTGTAGTATTTGTGCTCAGGGTTTTCTGAAAACAAATATGTTATTTTATATGGTGTAAAGTATTTTAATGGCTGCTGCTTAGACGCATCTTCTACTTGTTCTGTATTCTTGTAAAAATGAGCTTAGCATCATTCTACACCATGAGAAGTGCATCATCAGGTCGTAACAACCAAAAAAAATCATAGGTACTTAAGAGAGGGAATATAAATGTCGCCGTTTTGACGTATAGAACCATTCATGATTTTGCTAGACTCACTACTCTTAACCAAACAGGCGATCAGGTTGTGAAAAATGCTATATAATTGAAGCTGCATATGATATCAACACAAGAATTCTTGAGGTATGCGTGCAGAGTTCAGAACACCAAGAGTGCACTCATCATTCATCAAGTTAGGCATGCACACATCATTGCATGGAATGATGATATACTCATTTAAAAAGGAAGGCATAATGCAGAGAAGACTCCTGGAAACATGTCATTTAAATTAGAAAAAAATCTTGGACCTTTGAATACTAAAAATCCCTAGGACAGCTCGTCCGTTGTGGACAGATGATTACATGTGACATACCTGGAGTTTACCTGGAGAAGGTTTCGGGGGTCAGCGCCCCCGCGGCTCGGTCTGAGGCTAGGCCTCATGGTGGATCAGGGTCTTATCAACCAGGCTGTTACTGCCGGCCTCACGCAAACTGACGTACGAACCACAGCCCTGTTGGTCAGGTAGTGACTTTAGGTGCTTGTCCAGTGCCTTCTTGAAGACAGCCAGGGGTCTTATTTGGTAATCCCCCTTATGTATGCTGGGAGGCAGTTGAACAGTCTTGGGCCCCGGGCACTCACTGTGTTGTCTCTCAACTCGTGGCACCCCTGCTTTTCATCGGGGGAATGTTGCATCTCCTGCCGAGTCTCCTGCTTTCATAGGAAGCGATTTTAATGTGCAGGTTTGGTACCAATTCCTCCAGGATATTCCAAGTGTATATTATCATGTATCTCTCTCGCCTGTGTTCCAGGGAATACTGATCAAGGACCTTCAACCCTTCCCAGTAATTTAGGTGCCTTATCGTATTTATATGTGCTGTGAAAGTTCTTTGTATACTCTCCAGGTCTGCAATATCGCCAGCCTTGAAGGGGGCCGTTAGTGTACAGCAGTATTCCAGCTTAGAGAAAACAAGCGATTTGAAGAGAATTATCATGGGTTTGGCGTCCCTAGTTTCGAAGGTTCTCATTATTCATCCCGCCATTTTCCTAGCCGATGAGGTAGATACATTCTTGTGGTCTTTGAAGGCGAGATTCTCTGACATTATCACTCCCAGGTCCTTCACATTTCTTTGTCACACTATTGTATGGTTAGAATTTGTCGTACACCCTGATACATTTTTAATTTCCTCAAGTTTTCTATATCTGAGTAGTTGAAATTTCTCCTCGTTGAACTTCATATTGTTTTGAGTCGCCCATTTGAAGATTTGGTTGATGTCCGCTTGGAGTCTTGCGGTGTCTTCGATGGAGGTCACTGCCATGCTACTCCGGGTTTCATCCGCAAAGGAAGACACGGACATCACTGCTCGCTTCACCCTTCATCATCCTTTCATCTGACTTAATGACATCCTGCAGCTTCCTTCGCTCCACTATATCTCTCTTAGAGTATATGTGAGAGGGTAGTGAATTTTTCTGTATGATTTACATAAAAACACCCTGGAGTAAAACGTCTAACGAAAACTTACTCTGCTGTCATTGTCTTGGTCTCACCCTACTTGTCTTAGTTTTTGCCTTCTAACCATTCAACAGAAACTGTCATTTCGAGACAGTTCTCGGTAGATTGAGGCTCGAGCGTGCGTACTTACCCATAATAACCTTCTTACAAGTGCTTCTGCATCTTTGTGTGACTTACGTCTTGCAACCGGCTGCGAAGCATATTTTAGCTGTTTACCCATATGTTCGATTTTTTTTTTGCCGTGATTTGTACGATTTCCAGGGCGCTATTAGGAACCTGGGAAACTTTCAAGTCTTTTGACAGTGTCGTCATCTTGATTTATACTCCAGGGTTCTTTACTTTTTCATTGGATTGACTTTCAAATTCATTAAATTTCTACAAGTATGTTACCATAAATAATGATATTCAAACATATTGCATCTTATTTGCTTTGTACTATTTAGTTATTATGCATCTTACAAATTTTATCTGCTTTTTAGACATGATTGAAGTTCTACAGTCTATAACTGGATACATTTAGGCTTATTACTTCAATATAAATCTCCTGCAAGACCAGGACCCACACGTTACTGAATTCACAAACACAATGAGTAACTGCATGTTGCTACCAACAGCAACAAAACCTACAAGAGTTACAGAGACTAGTGTTTCCCTACTTGACCACATCTGGACCAGCACCATATCCCCTTTAAAATTAGGCATAATTACAGATAATACCACAGACCACTACCCTACTTTCCTCATAACAACTCTTGGTAAAATACCCCAAGACACTACTAAAGTCACCTTCAGACTTCACAATGAGGCAGCCATTAATAACTTCACAACAGCAGTAACAAACATTGACTGGCACACTGAGCTAGAAATCTATACAGATATTGACGAATGTTTTAATAATTTTCTAAAAAAGACCCAATACCTTTATAACAAGCACTGCCCTAAAAAAACTAAACAGATGACAGCTAAGAGACTGAACAGTCCCTGGCTAACACCCAGCATTCTCAAATCCATAAATACAAAACACCGATATGAAAAACAGTACAGAATGGGTCACATAACCAGAGACCAAACAAAACGTTACTCGTCAATCCTAACCAGCCTGATAAGAAGGGCAAAAAAATTGTATTATGAGAACAGATTATCCAACTTACGAGGTGATATAAAAAAGACCTGGAAGACCCTATCAGAAATTCTGGGAACAAAAAAGATATCACGACATAGCGAAATAAAATTAGCAAAATCAGATGAACCCCAACTCCCACCAACAGAAACAGCAAACAGACTCAATGATTTCTTCTCCACTATAGGTCAAAACCTTGCCAATAATATCCCAAGCTCAGATACCCCACCAAATGACTACCTCACTGGCAACTACCCGAACACACTGTTCCTAGCTCCGACTAACCCATACGAAGTCTCCCTTATCAACGCACTGAAAAACAAGGCAGGAGATTTAAATACCTTACCACCCTTTATATACAAAAAAGCGTCACAAGTACTATCACCAATCATTGCAACACTCTTTAACAAATCCATTGAATCCTCCACCTTCCCTACAGTTCTCAAAATAGCAAGGGTCACCCCGATCCATAAAGGAGGAGACCAAACAGAGTTGAATAACTATAGGCCAATATCCAGTTTACACCCTCTCTCTAAAATCTTCGAAAAATTAATTCATAAACGAATCCACTCCTACCTCATCTCCCATAACATTCTCAACCCCTGCCAATTTGGATTCAGGCCTAATAAAAATACTAATGATGCTATTATACACATGCTAAAACATATATACACTGCAATAGAGAAAAAAGAAGTCCCACTGGGGATCTTCATTGACTTACGTAAAGCTTTTGATACAGTTGACCATGACTTGCTCCATGTAAAATTGTCACACTATGGTATTAGAGGGCACTCCCTCAACTACCTCAAGTCTTACCTCAGCAACAGAAGCCAATATGTGTACGCAAATGGGGCAAGCTCTTCCGCACAACCAATTACAGTTGGTGTCCCACAGGGAAGTGTCCTTGGCCCTCTTCTCTTTCTCCTATTCATAAATGACCTACCAAATGCTTCGCAATTACTCAAACCCACACTTTTTGCAGATGACACCACATACGTCTTCTCTCACCCGAGCCCAGTCACGCTAGCCAATACTGTAAACACCGAATTACAGAAAATATCTACCTGGATGAGGACTAACAAACTTACACTAAACATTGACAAAACCTACTTCATTCAGTTTGGTAGCAGAACTACAGATGTACCTCTTAACATAACGATAAACGGATCACATATCACAAAGCTAACAGAGGGAAAATTCTTAGGAATCCACCTCGATAATAGACTCAAATTTCATACACACATACAACAAATTTCTAAGAAAATTTCCAAGACTGTAGGCATACTATCGAAGATACGGTACTATGTTCCACAGTCAGCCCTCCTGGCCCTTTATCACTCTCTTATTTACCCCTATCTCACCTATGGAATTTGTGCATGGGGCTCAACAACAATTAACCATCTCAGACCACTAATTACCCAACAAAAGGCTGCAGTTAGAATGATAACAAATTCTCACTACAGGCAGCACACTCCACCAATATTGAAAACACTCAACCTACTCACCATACAAAACATCCATACTTATTATTGCACTTATTACATACATAGAACACTTAACTCTGATATTAATCCTCCCCTCAAACATCTCCTTGCCAACCTCAACAGAACACATGACCATAATACAAGGCACAGATCACTCTTTGATGTTCCTCGTGTCCATCTCACGCTATGCAAAAACTCAATGCACATAAAAGGCCCTAAAATCTGGAATTCATTACCTGTAAATATGAAAGAAACACTACCTGTTTATAAATTCAAGTCTCTTCTCAAAGTTCACTTACTCACTCAAAACCAAATAAATACTGAATAACTGAACCATATAAATTGTATATCGTAAATGTTACTCACAATTATATCACACAAATGTTAAACCTAACTTTGTTATTTTTTTAAATACACTACCTAACAGAATACTCCATTCTACTGAATAAACAGCAATGCATGCAACCATAGGACCTGTCTTTGTAATACTCATTTGTATTTTATAGTTATCTGTTTACAATAATGTCTTATCACTGATTTCATCATTGCTTAGTTAATCTTAAGCTAATTTTAAGCCAGCCCGTAATGCTATGCATATAAGTGACTTTGGCATGCTGCTCTTACCTGTATTTTTTGTACCTCTGTTTGTATGCTAAAATTTCTAAATAAATAAATAAATAACTAAATATTAAGTGTGCCCGAAGGGGGACCTTTAAGTGGTTGCCTGAATTTTTTCCTTTTTCTTTTCTTCTAACTTTACATTTTCTTTCGCTCATAGCTCGGCAACTCCTATCGGATTCAAAATGATAAAGAGGACCAGATTCTTGGAGCAGTTGGCGTGTTCAGGTATCCTATGAACTCTCAGCATCCTGGAATGGTCCAGATAACTTTCAAATCCCTGAGAGACGTAGCTTCAGCGTTCAAAAAAAAAAAAAAAAGTTGCCTACTAATTCGACGACAGCAGTTAGTTTAATATCTTTATTATGCACCCCATATTCATCCTGTGGGCGGTAGTCAAAAGATTACAGAGGTATATAATGGGTCCAGGGACTGGGCCCCAAAGTTATGATAGCTGAACTAGTTACAAAGGTAATGAACTCAAGGTAGATCTGGTCACAATCATGACCAAGTTACAAAGGTAATAATAATTGGGTCACACACACAAACACACACACACACACACACACACACACACACACACACGGGAATGAGGAACTTCCTGAACGGGGTTCAGTGGGACAGAGAACTGGCAGGGAAACCAGTTAATGAGATGATGGAATATGTAGCAACAATGTGCAAGGAGGCTGAGGAGAGGTACCCAAGGGTAACAGGAATAATGAAAAAGCCAGGATGAGCCCATGGTTCACCCAAAGGTGCAGGGAGGCAAAAACCAAGTGTGCTAGGGAATGAAAGAAATATAGAAGGCAAAGGACCCAGGAGAATAAGGAAAGCAGTCGTAGAGCCAGAAATGAATATGCACAGATAAGAAGGGAGGCCCAACGACAATATGAAAACGACATAGCAGCGAAAGCCAAATCTGATCCGAAGCTGTTGTACAGCCACATCAGGAGGAAAACAAGTCAAGGACTAGGTAATCTGGCTAAGGAAGGAAGGAGGAGAGACAACAAGAAATGACCGTGAAGTATGTGAGGAACTCAACAAGAGATTTAAAGAAGTGTTCACAGAGGAGACAGAAGGGGCTCCAGAAAGACGGAGAGGTGGGGCACACCACCAAGTGCTGGACACAGTTCACACAACCGAGGAAGAAGTGAAGAGGCTTCTGAGTGAGCTAGATACCTCAAAGGCAATGGGGCCGGATAACATCTCTCCATGGGTCCTGAGAAAGGGAGCAGAGGTGCTATGTGTACCCCTAACAACAATATTCAATACATCTATCGAAACAGGGAGATTACCTGAGGCATGGAAGACAGCAAATGTAGTCCCAATCTTTAAAAAAGGAGACAGACATGAAGCACTAAACTACAGACCAGTGTCACTGACATGTATAGTATGCAAAGTCATGGAGAAGATTATCAGGAGAAGAGTGGTGGAGCACCTAGAAAGGAATGATCTCATCAACAGCAGCCAACAGGGTTTCAGGGACGAGAAATCCTGTGTCACAAACCTACTGGAGTTCTATGACATAGTGACAGCAGTAAGACAAGAGAGAGAGAGGGGTGGGTGGATTGCATTTTTTTTTGGACTGCAAGAAGTCGTTTGACACAGTTCCACACAAGAGATTAGTGCAAAAACTGGAGGACCAAGCAGGGATAACAGGGAAGGCACTACAATGGATCAGGGAATACTTGTCAGGAAGACAGCAGCGAGTCATGGTACGTGGCGAGGTGTCAGAGTGGGCACCTGTGACCAGCGGGGTCCCACAGGGGTCAGTCCTAGGACCAGTGCTGTTTCTGGTATTTGTGAACGACATGACGGAAGGAATAGACCCTGAAGTGTCCCTGTTTGCAGATGACGTGAAGTTGATGAGAAGAATTCATTCAATCGAAGACCAGGCAGAAATACAAAGGGATCTGGACAGGCTGCAGACCTGGTCCAGGAATTGGCTCCTGGAGTTCAACCCCACCAAGTGCAAAGTCATGAAGATTGGGGAAGGGCAAAGAAGACTGCAGACGGAGTACAGTCTAGGGAGGGGCCAGAGACTACAAACCTTACTCAAGGAAAAAGATCTTGGGGTGAGTATAACACCAGGCACATCTCCTGAAGCGCACAACAACCAAATAACTGCTGCAGCATATGGGCGCCTAGCAAACCTCAGAACAGCATTCCGACATCTTAATAAGGAATCGTTCAGGACCCTGTACACTGTGTACGTTAGGCCCATATTGGAGTATGCGGCACAAGTTTGGAACTCACACCTAGCCAAGCACGTAAAGAAACTAGAGAAAGTGCAAAGGTTTGCAACAAGACTACTTCCAGAGCTAAGAGGTATGTCCTACGAGGAGAGGTTAAGGGAAATCAACCTGACGACACTGGAGGACAGGAGAGAGAGGGGGGGACATGATAACGACATACAAAATACTGAGAGGAATTGACAAGGTGGACAAAGACAGGATGTTCCAGAGATGGGACACAGCAACAAGGGGACATAAGTTGGAAGTTGAAGACACAGATGAATTACAGGGATGTTAGGAAGTATTTCTTCAGCCACAGAGTAGTCAGGAAGTGGAATAGTTTGGGAACCGATGTAGTGGAGGCAGGATCCATACATAGCTTTAAGCAGAGGTATGATGAAGCTCACGGTTCAGGGAGAGTGACCAAGTAGCGACCAGTGAAGAGGCGGGGCCAGGAGTTTGGACTCGACCCCTGCAACCCCAACTAGGTGAGCACACACACACACACACACACACAAACACACACACACACACACACACAAACACACACACACACACACACACACACACATGACAAGGTCACTGAAGTAAGACATGAGAGGGAGAGGGTGGGTTGATTGCATTTTCTTGGACTTCAAGCAGGCCTTAGACGCAGTTCCTCACAAGAGATTAGTGCAGAAGAGAATCAGGCACGTATAACAGGAAGGGCACCGCAATGGATCAGAGAATAGCTGACAGGGAGGCAACAGCGAGTCTTGGTACGTGATGAGGTAGCACAGTGGGCGCCTGTGACGAGCGGGGTCCCACAGGGGTCAGTCCTAGGACCAATGCTGTTCTTGGTATATATGAATGACATGACGGAAGGGATAGACTCAGAAGCGTCCCTGTTTGCAGGTGATGTAAAGTTAAGGAGAATTAAATCAGATGCGGATCAGACAAGTCTACAGAGAGACCTGGACAGGCTGGACGCTTGGTCCAGCAACTTGCTCCTAGAATTTAACCCCGCCAAATGCAAAGTCATGAAGATCGGGGAAAGGCAAAGAAGACCGTAGACAGAGTATACGCTATGTGGCCAAAGGCTGCAAACTTCACTCAAGGAGAAAGGTCTAGGGGTGAGTATAATACCGAGCACGTCGCCGGAAGCACACAACCAGATAACTGCTGGGGCGTATGGGCGCCTGCTAAACCTGAAAATAGCGTTCCGATACCTCAGTAAGGAATCGTTCAAGACTCTGTACACTGTGTACGTCAGGCCCATACTGGAGTACGCAGCACCAGTTTGGAACCCACACCTGGTCAAGCACGTTAAGAAATTAGAGAAAGTGCAAAGGTTTGTAACAAGGCTGGTTCCAGAGCTAAGGGGAATGTCCTACTAAGAAAGGTTAAAGGAAATCGGTCTGAGGACACTGGAGGACAGGAGGGCCAGGGGATACATGATAACGACATACAAAATACTCCGTGGAATAGATAAGGGGGACAGACACAGGATGTTCCAGAGACGGGACACAGAAACAAGGGGTCGCAATTGGAAGTTGAAAACACAGATGAGTCAGAGGGATGTTAAGAAGTATTTCTTCAGCCACAGAGTTGTTATTAAGT
>NC_091319.1:17598263-17635763 GCF_038502225.1 Cherax quadricarinatus | reverse complement strand
TGCGTGTCTGTGAAGTGTGACCAAAGTGTAAGTAGGAGTAGCAAGATATCCCTGTTATCTTAGCGTGTTTATGAGACAGAAAAAGAAACCAGCAATCCTACCATCATGCAAAACAGTTACAGGTTTTTGTTTCACAGTCATCTGGCAGGACGGTAGTACTTCCCTGGGTGGTTGCTGTCTACGAACCTACTACCTATATATTATATATATATATATATATATATATATATATATATATATATATATATATATATATATATTATATATATTATATATATATAATATATATATATATATATATATATATATATATATATATATATATATATATATATATATATTGTGTGTGTGTGTGTCGTGCCGAGTACGTAAAATGCGTGGAGTTATCCAGGAGAAGGACCCTCGAAGCAGTCTGCAGGTATCCAGAAGAAGAAGCAGAAGAATCCATGTGTATCCCATGCTAGTGTCTTTCTTTTGTGCCTAACAGTATTTTATTACATGTAAACTACATTACCTATATACTGCAGAAAAGAAATAAATTTGTATTTGTATTAGTTGCCCAGCCAAGATGAGTAACAGAAAACGTGTAGTGTTGTACTGCCGTAACTATTTAAAATGATGTACTTATTCCTCTCGCTTCCTTTTGTCCTCGCTTAATTATAAATTGGGTACATGCACATACCTAAGTAATATTCCATATCGAATTGCTTTTTTTTAGGTGTGTATTTTTCATTGCAGTTGTTTAGCCATACAATTATCATACACTATGCTTAACCGTACAGTTATCATACATTATGTATGATAATTGTACCTATGTGTACCTGTACTTTAATAAACTTACTAGTCACCTCGGGGGCCGCAGTCCAAGGCGAGATGGGACATGCACAAATGGACCTCAATGGAAATAAGTCACTGTTTGACTTTCTTGGGTTATCCTAGGTTCTCTACACATATGCTGCTATGTATGATAATCTTTGTAACTGTATTTGTGTATTCCTGAATAAACTTACTTATGGCAGCCAAGAAATGAGTGAGATACGAAAGTCCCAATACGACTCGGTGCTCAGTGAGCCGTTACCTAGACTAAGGGTCGACAATCCAAATGAATTCTTTATGAATGAGACCCAAAATTTGGTCATCTCAAAAATCTCTGATATTATCCTAACACCACAAGACTTTGAAAAGGCAATAAATGCACTCTGCCCATGCATACCGCAAGAGGCCCAGACTCATGGAACTCCATGTTCATCAAGAACTGCAAGAAGCCCCCTGTCACTTGCCTTCAGCTTTCTATAATGAGGGAGCATGGGCACAGGGGGTCATCCCGCACTCCCTAAAACCAACAGAAAGCCCCACTCTACAAAGTTGGAAGTAAAGCAGCTACACAGAACTACAGACCGATAGTACTAACATCCCATATAAAAATCTTTGAAGGGTTCTGAGAACCAAGATCGCCAACTACCTAGATACCCATCAGTTACACAACCCAGGGCAGCATGGGTTTAGAGCAGGTTGCTCCTGCCTGTTCCAGCTACTGGACCACCATGACAAGGTCCTGGATACTATAGAGGATAAACAAAATGCAGATGTATACACAGACTTTACAAAAGCCTTCGACAAGTGTGACCACGGTATAATTGCGTACAAAATGTGTGATGAAGGAATAATAGGCAAAGTTGGTAGATGGAGCTATAAATTCCTGACAAATAGAACACAAAGAGTAATAGAAAACAGAGTCAAGTCTGAGGCAGCTACGATGAAAAAAACTGTTCCACAAGGCACAGTACTCGCTCCCATCCTATTCCTCATCCTCATATCTGACACAGAGATGTAAGCCGTAGCTCCGTGTCTTCCTTTGTAGATGACACCCGAATTGCAATGACAGTGACCTCCATCGAAGACACCTCAAGACTCCAAGCGAACATCAACAAAACCTTCAAATGGACCACTCAAAACTATATGAATTTCAGTGAAGAGAAATTTCAACTACTTAGATATGGAAAACTTGAGGAAATTAAAACTGTATCAGGGCATACAACAAATTCTAACCATTCAATAGAGCGAAAGAGTAATGAGAAGGACCTGGGAGTGATGTGAGAGGATCTCACCACAAAAAGACCACAACATTGTATCTACCGCATCTGCTAGGAAAATAATAGGATGGATAATGAGAACCTTCAAATCTAGGGACGCCAAGCCCATGATGATTCTCTTCAAATCGTTTGTTCTCTCTAGGCTGAAATACTGCTATACACTAACTGCCTCCTTCAAGGCAGACGAAATTGCTGACATGGAGAGTGTACAAAGAACTTTAAAGGTACACCTAAGTACGATAAGGCACCTAAATTACTGGAACACAAGCGAGAGAGATACATGATAATATACACTTGGAATATCCTAGAGGGATTAGTACCAAACTTGCACACGAAAATCACTCCCTATGAAAGCAAGACTCGGCAGGCGATGCAACATTACCCCAATGAAAAGCAGGGGCACCACGAGTACACTGAGAAACAACGCATTAAGTGTCACGGGCTTAGGGCTGTTCAACTGCCTCCCAGCATACATTAGGGGTATTACCAGTAGACCCCTGGCTGTCTTCAAGAAGGCACTGAACAGGCAATTTAAGTCAGTACCTGACCAGCCGGGCTGTGGTTCGTACGTCAGTTTGCGTGCGGCCAGCAGTAACAGCCTACTTGTTCAGACCCTGATTCACTACGAGGCCTGGTCTCAGACCGAGCCGCAGGGGCGTTGACCCCCGAGACCCTCTCCAGGTATACCCCAATGGAAATAAGTCACTTTGTCTTACTAGGTTCTCTACACATATGCTGCTGTGTATGATAATCGATGTAACTTTGTGTATACCTGAATAAACTTATGTAATTACTAACACAATAAGCAAAAGTTAATTTTTAAATTATAGATTCTTTTTCAATGCTATCCAAGGAATTACTTCAATAACTTATAAAACATACTTGTATAACATTTTTAAAGCTTCTCAAGGTGTTAACTTAGTGAACTCGGGTATTATCAACCCATTTCTTGAAACATTGATCCTGTTTACTGACAAACCGTACCTAGCCTAGCCTATCAACCCAAAATTGTTTTGCTCTTAGGAAAATAAACAACCTATCGAAGGTTTTTAGTTAAGAATTTCTTACTGTACATTCGTATTCAGTGACATTATACACATGAGTTCGAAAGGATGTAAGAAGGAACTGGTTTGACATAAAATGTGTAAGTAGGGTTATTGAAGTTTAAAACCTTGGGTTACTGTAAGAATAGATTGGAAAAAATATTTGAGCGAGAAGGTTTGAATATGAAACCCAAAATTTGCTCATCTCAAATATCTCTGATATTATCCTAACACCACAAGACTTGAAAAGGCAATAAATGACATGCCCATGCACTCTGCCCCCAGGCACAGACTCAAGGAACTACGTGTTCATCAAGAACTGCAAGAAGCCCCTGTCACGTGCCTTCAGCATTCTATGGAGAGGGAGCATGAACACAGGGGTCATCCCACACTCACTAAAAATAACAGACATAGCCCCACTCTACAAAGGTGGCAGTAAGACAGTTGCAAAGAACTACAGACAAATAGCACTAGCATCCCATATAAAAATCTTTGAAAGGGTTCTAAGAAGCAAGATCGCCAACCACCTAGATACCCATCAGTTACACAACCCAGGGCAACATGGGTTTAAAGGAGGTCGCTCCTGCCTGTCCCAACTATTGGACCAATATGACAAGGTCCTGGATGCTGTGGAAGATAAAAAAAAATGTAGATGTAGTATACACAGACTTGGCAAAAGCCTTCGACAAGTCTGACCACATGTAATAGCGCACAAAATGCGTGATAATGGTATAACAGGAAAAGATGGTTGATGGATCTATAACTTCCTGATAAATAGAACACAAAGAGTAATAGTAAACAGAGTAAATTCCGAGGTAGCTACGGTGAAAAGCTCTTTTCCACGAGGCACAGTACTCGCTCCCATCATATTCCTCATCTTCATATCTGACACAGAGATGTAAGCCGAACATCCGTGTCTTCCTGAACGGATGACACCCGAATTGCCATGACAATGACCTCCTTCGAAGGCACCGCAAAACTCCAAGCGGACATCAACCAAATCTTCAAATGGGCCACTCAAACCAATATGAAGTTCAACGAAGAGAAATTTCAACTACTTAGATATGGAAAACTTAAAGAAATTAAGACTGTATCAGGGTATACAACAAATTCTAATCATACAATAGAACGAAAAAGTAATGCGAAGGACCTGGGCGTGATAATGTCAGAGGATCTCGCCTTCAAAGACCACAACAATGTACCCCATCTGCTCGGAAAATGATAGGATGGATAATGAGAACCTTCGAAACTAGGGACTCCAAGCCCGTGATGATTCTCTTCAAACCGTTTTCTCTCTAGGCTAGAATACTGCTGTACACCAACTGCCTTCTTCAAGGCAGGCGAAATTGCTGACATGGAGAGTGTACAAAGAGCTTTCACGACATATATGTACGATTAAGCACCTAAATTACCGGGAACGGTTGAAGTCCCTTGATTTGTACTCCCTGGAATGCAGGCGAGAGAGATGCATGATAATATACACTTGGAAAATCCTAGAGGGATTAGAACCAAACTTGCACACGAAAATCACTCCCTATGAAAGCAAAAGATTCGGCAAGAGATGCAACACTCCACCAATGAAAAGCAGGGACGCAACGAGTACACTGAGAGACAACACAGTTAGTGTCAAGGGCCCAGGACTGTTCAACTGCCTCCCAGCATAAATAAGGGGGATAACCAATAGACCCCTGGCTGTCTTCAAGAAGGCACTGGACAGGCACCTAAAGTCAGTACCTGATCAGCCGGGCTGTTGTTCGTACATCAGTTTGCGTGCGGCCAGCAGTAACAGCCTAGTTGATCAAACCCTGATTCACTACGAGGCCTGATCTCAGAGTGAGCTGCGGGGGCGTTGAGCCGCGAAACCCTCTCCAGGTATTACTGGCCAGTAGGCCTACTACAGTGTTTCTCCATCCTTATGGTATGTTGATGAGTAAGACGTGCAGCAGCTGTACACATGTCTTACTCTAGAGATGTAAGTGGTCCCTCCTGCAGGAAATTTCATAAAATATAGAATCAAGTTTCATGCAAATTCGCAAGGGTTTATGACATTTCTTATTTTTTTTTAAGAAATAATACTTCAGCCGATTCAGACATTTCAGCAAATTTCGAAAGCAAACCTGTGGTTTCGTCGGTTTAAAAAAAAATTAAATTGTGAATTAGATGTTTCTCAACAACCTGAATTTCAGCACCCATATCCAGCATATAGCCAAAAAAGTATCCAAAACGGTTGGGATCCTCTCCAAGATACGATACTACGTGCCGCAAAATGCCCTTCTCACACTATACCACTCACTTATTTATCCATACCTCACCTATGCTATTTGTGCTTGGGGATCAACTGCAGCAACACACCTAAAGCCAATAATAACCCAACAAAAAGCTGCAGTAAGAATAATCACTAAATCCCATCCCTGGCAACACACCCCCCCCCACTCTTCATAGATCTAAACTTGCTCCCAGTTCAGTACATCCACACTTACTACTGTGCAATCTATATCTACAGGGCCTTAAACTCTAATATCAACCTTGACCTAAAACGCTTTCTTGATAGTTGTGACAGAACCCACAGGCATAACACCAGACACAAACATCTCTACGACATTCCCCGTGTCCGACTAAACCTTTACAAAAATTCAATGTATGTCAAAGGCCCTAAAATCTGGAATACCCTACCTGAGAACTCTAGAACTGCAGACACATTCATCACCTTCAAAACTACCATTAGAAAACATCTTATCTCCCTGATACACCCCGTCAACTAACTACACGAATACCACCTGGTGGTTCACACTTACACTCACTCATTTGACCATAAACGGAAATATTAATCTCAGTCTTAAAATAATGAATCCTGTGATACTCCAATACTGAAACTATGTACTGTGCCAAAACAAAAGCATTCACATTGCTAAACTCACAAACTAGTATTTAGTCACTTAGCCATAATACCAACTTACCTCATAATTTGTAATATTTTACAATTAAGAATAAAACTAAGTATGCCCGAAATGCCTAGCCATGCTAAGCGTTCTAGTGGTACACTCTGTAATCACAATTTTACTACATGTAAACCAAACAATAACCAAATTTCTGTAAACTCAGCATTGTAATCCTTATAGAGAATAAACTTTGAATTTGAATTTGAATTTGAAGGTGAAGAAAATGAATCTGTCACAGTTCGATCAAGTCATAGGTTTTAAAGAATACCTGAATAAGTTAATTCCAAATAATAAGTACTGCTTAGGTCAAAAAGTTGTACTTTTTGACCTTAGCAGTACTGTAGACAACCAAAGCATTGCAGACGCCAGCTCAACTGGCTCAATTCCTGATCCTACAATGGAAGGTGATGACGCACTTGTTTGGACTGGTGAGAGGTATAGATCATGTACGCTTACAATATGATGATAAATGAGATAGCTGTGTAATATTTGGGTATCTTTATTCTGGAAACGTTTCTCCTGGAGTTTACCTGGAGCAACGACTTAAGAAGCCACTGGCTGGCGAAACGTTTCGCGAGTACATAAGAACGAAGGAACACTGCAGAAGGCCTACTGGCCCATGCGAGGCAGGTCCAAGTCTCCTACCGGCTTAAGCCAATGCACCCAACCTAGTCAGGTCAGGTCACATTGACTTAAGGGAGGAACACGGCAACCGACCTGTTAGCACAAGCTATCAGGTCTAACTCACACCCACCCACATTTACTCATGTATTTATCCAACCTATTTTTGAAGCTACACAACGTTCTGGCCTCTATAACGGTACTTGGGAGTTTGTTCCACTCATCCACAACTCTATTACCAAACCAGTACTTTCCTATATCCTTCCTGAATCTGAATTTTTCCAACTTAAAACCATTGCTGCGAGTCCTGTCTAGGCTACATATTTTCAGCACACTATTTACATCCCCTTTATTTATTCCTGTCTTCCATTTATACACCTCAATCATATCCCCCCTAATTCTACGTCTTTCTAGAGAGTGCAGTTTCAGGGCCCTTAGTCTATCCTCATAGGGAAGGTTTCTGATACATGGGATCATCTTTGTCATCCTCCTTTGTACATTTTCCAGAGAATTTATATCCATTCTGTAATACGGTGACCAAAACTGTGCAGCATAATCTAAATGAGGCCTAACCAAGGATGTATAGAGTTGAAGAACAACCTGAGGACTCTTATTATTTATGCTTCTTGATATGAAGCCAAGGATTCTATTAGCTTTATTGCGAACACTTATGCACTGTTGTCTTGGTTTCAGATTACTGCTAACCAGAACTCCTAAATCTTTTTCGCAATCCGTAATATTAAGATCTACATTATTTAGTTTATATGTGGCATGGTTATTGTCCTGTCCAACATTTAGAACTTTGCATTTGTCTATATTAAACTGCATCTGCCACTTCTCCGACCACTGCATCAGTCTATTCAAATCTTCCTGGAGTGCTCGAATGTCCTCGTCAGAATGAATTCGACGGCCTATTTTGGTGTCATCGGCAAACTTGCCGATGTCGCTCTTTATGCCCTCATCTATGTCGTTTATGTAGATTGTGAACAGCAGGGGGCCCAACACTGACCCCTGTGGAACACCGCTCGTGACGCTTCCCCACTCTGATTTCTCCCCATTTATGCAAACTCTTTGCTGCCTATTTGTCAACCATGCCTCTATCCAGGAAAAAATTTCTCCTCCTATTCCATGTGCTTTAATTTTCCTCAATAGTCTCTGATGTGGGACCCTGTCAAAAGCCTTACTGAAGTCCATATACACAATATCATATTCATTACCATGATCTACCTCCTCAAATACCTTAGTGAAAAAAGTTAATAAATTCGTAAGGCAGGAACGCCCCTTTGTAAAACCATGCTGAGATTCGTTGATTAATTTATGCTTTTCAAGATGGCTACGAACTGCCTCGGCAATTATTGATTCCATAAATTTTCCCACTATGGAGGTTAGGCTTATTGGTCTATAGTTCGAAGCTAAGGACCTGTCACCTGTTTTGAAAATAGGTATCACATTTGCCATTTTCCACTTATCTGGCACCATGCCAGTTTGTAGTGATATGTTGAAAAGATTAGCCAAAGGTGTGCTAAGCTCCTCTTTACATTCCTTTAGAACCCTTGCATACAGTTCATCAGGGCCTGGGGATTTGTTAGGTTTTAATTTATCTATTTGCCTAAGGACCATGTCACTTGTGACCCTAATAGTGCACAGTTTATTATCGTCCTGTTCTACATAATTTATCATTACTGGAATATCGCTGGTATCCTCCTGTGTAAAAACTGAGAGGAAGTATGTGTTAAAAATTCTACACATTTCCTTATCACTGTCAGTGAGCTGACCCGAGGAACTTTTGAGTGGGCCTACCTTGTCCCTGATCTTACTTCTGTATACCTGAAAGAATCCTTTTGGGTTAGTCTTCGATTCTTTTGCAACTTTAACCTCATAATCTCTTTTTGCTTTTCTAATTCCCTTTTTTATTTCTCTCTTTAACTGAATATATCGATTTCTTAATTGCCCCTCTCCTCTTTTGATTTGCCTATATATGCCTCTCTTTTGACCAATCAGATATTTTAATCTATTGTTCATCCATTTAGGATCATTTTTGTTTGATCTGATTTCCCTATTTGGAACATAATTTGACTGAGCAGCTAGAACTATGCCCTGGAAAGCATCATATCGGCAACCATCACCACCTACCTGACCCTTAGTCAGGTCATTCCAGTTCAGCCCACCTAAGTAATTTTTCAGTCCTATGAAATCAGCCAAGCGAAAGTCAGGGACGGAGACTTGATTGCCATTATTAGGGGAATTCCATGATATATTAAAACTGAGTGATTTGTGATCACTCTCCCCAAGCTCATCATTAACCTCCAGATTATTAATTAGTGTTTCCCTACTGGCAAGAACCAAGTCAAGGAGGTTATTTCCCCTAGTTGGCTCTGTGACAAACTGTTTTAAAAAACAATCCTGGATCGTATCAAGAAAGTCACCCGACTCTAAATTTCCTGTCAAATTGCTCCAGTCAATCTGTCTATAGTTGAAATCTCCCATTAGCACAACATTTTCGTATGTAGATGCCTTACGAATTTCGTCCCATAGAAGTTTACTGCACTCCCTATCAAGATTTGGGGCCCTGTAAATCACATCCAAAATTAGTTTTTCTCGGCCCTCGAGAAGCTGTAACCAAACAGATTCAGTGGCTGACGCTTCTAATTTAATATCTTGTCTAACACAACAATTTAAATTGTCTCTGACATACATCGCTACTCCACCACCTTTCCTGTTGACCCTGTCAGTGTGGAATAATTTATAGCCTTGTATGTGACATTCAGAGGGCATCTCTCTATCTTTCAGATTGAGCCAGGTCTCTGTTATAGCAATAATATCTATGTTTCCTGCACTTGCAATTAATCTTAGCTCATCTATCTTATTTCTAACACTCCTGCTATTAGTATAGTAAACCTTAAGGGAGCTAGTCCCTTGCTGCCCTCTGCTGTCCCCCTTTGTTTGCTGACCTGTTTTATTGTCTTTATTTATAACTTCATGCTGAATGCCTTTTATACATTTACTGTTTCCAACCCTAGTGTTGCAACCTGCTTGTTTCCCACACACACCCATACCTCTATCTTCCATCAGTTTAAAATCATAGACATAAGAACATAAGAACGAAGGAACACTGCAGAAGGCCTACTGACCCATGCGAGGCAGGTCCAAGTCTCCTACCGGCTTAAGCCAATGCACCCAACCTAGTCAGGTCAGGTCAAATTGACTTAAGGAGGAACACGGCAACCGACCTGGTAGCACAAGCTATCAGGTCCAACTCACACCCACCCACATCCACTCATGTATTTATCCAACCTATTTTTAAAGCTACACAACGTTTTAGCCTCTATAACTGTACTCGGGAGTTTGTTCCACTCATCCCCAACTCTATTACCAAACCAGTACCTTCCTATATCCTTTCTGAATCTGAATTTTTCCAACTTAAAACTATTGCTGCGAGTCCTGTCTAGGCTAGATATTTTCAGCACACTATTTACATCCCCTTTATTTATTCCTGTCTTCCATTTATACACCTCAATCATATCCCTCCTAATTCTACGTCTTTCTAGAGAGTGCAGATTCAGGGCCCTTAGTCTATCCTCATAGGGAAGGTTTCTGATACATGGGATCAGCTTTGTCATCCTCCTTTGTACATTTTCCAGAGAATTTATATCCATTCTGTAATACGGTGACCAAAACTGTGCAGCATAATCTAAATGAGGCCTAACCAAGGATGTATAGAGTTGAAGAACAACCTGAGGACTCCTATTATTTATGCTTCTTGATATGAAGCCAATGATTCTATTAGCTTGACTTAAGAAATCGTAATGACACGATTGCAAATAAACCAGTGGCTAACGCGAGGGGCTGGAGTTTTGAGACTCTATGACCGCGGGTTCAATCCCGGCCGGGGGTATGGTTTATTCTATTAGCTTTATTGCGAACACTTATGCACTGTTGTCTTGGTTTCAGATTACTGCTAACCAGAACTCCTAAATCTTTTTCGCAATCCGTAATATTAAGATCTACATTATTTAGTTTATATGTGGCATGGTTATTGTCCTGTCCAACATTTAGAACTTTGCATTTGTCTATATTAAACTGCATCTGCCACTTCTCCGACCACTGCATCAGTCTATTCAAATCTTCCTGGAGTGCTCGAATGTCCTCGTCAGAATGAATTCGACGGCCTATTTTGGTGTCATCGGCAAACTTGCCGATGTCGCTCTTTATGCCCTCATCTATGTCGTTTATGTAGATTGTGAACAGCAGGGGGCCCAACACTGACCCTTGTGGAACACCGCTCGTGACGGTTCCCCACTCTGATTTCTCCCCATTTATGCAAACTCTCTGCTGCCTATTTGCCAACCATGCCTCTATCCAGGAAAAAATTTCTCCTCCTATTCCACGTGCCTTAATTTTCCTCAATAGTCTCTGATGTGGGACCCTGTCAAAAGCCTTACTGAAGTCCATATACACAATATCATATTCATTACCATGATCTACCTCCTCAAATACCTTAGTGAAAAAAGTTAATAAATTCGTAAGGCAGGAACGCCCCTTTGTAAAACCATGCTGAGATTCGTTGATTAATTTATGCTTTTCAAGGTGGCTACGAACTGCCTCGGCAATTATTGATTCCATAAATTTTCCCACTATGGAGGTTAGGCTTATTGGTCTATAGTTCGAAGCTAAGGACCTGTCACCTGCTTTCAAAATAGGTATCACATTAGCCATTTTCCACTTATCTGGCACCATGCCAGTTTGTAGTGATATGTTGAAAAGATTAGCCAAAGGTGTGCTAAGCTCCTCTTTACATTCCTTTAGAACCCTTGCATACAGTTCATCAGGGCCTGGGGATTTGTTAGGTTTTAATTTATCTATTTGCCTAAGGACCATGTCACTTGTGACCCTAATCGTGCACAGTTTATTATCGTCCTGTTCTACATAATTTATCATTACTGGAATATCGCTGGTATCCTCCTGTGTAAAAACTGAGAGGAAATATGTGTTAAAAATTCTACACATTTCCTTATCACTGTCAGTGAGCTGACCCGAGGAACTTTTGAGTGGGCCTATCTTGTCCCTGATCCTTTTGGGTTAGTCTTCGATTCTCTTGCAACTTTAACCTCATAATCTCTTTTTGCTTTTCTAATTCCCTTTTTTATTTCTCTCTAACTGAATATATCGATTTCTTAATTGCCCCTCTCCTCTTTTGATTTGCCTATATATGCCTCTCTTTTGACCAATCAGATATTTTAATCTATTGTTCATCCATTTAGGATCATTTTTGTTTGATCTGATTTCTCTATTTGGAACATAATTTGACTGAGCAGCTAGAACTATGCCCTGGAAAGCATCATATCGGCAACCATCACCACCTACCTGACCCTTAGTCAGGTCATTCCAGTTCAGCCCACCTAAGTAATTTTTCAGTCCTATGAAATCAGCCAAGCGAAAGTCAGGGACGGAGACTTGATTGCCATTATTAGGGGAATTCCATGATATATTAAAACTGAGTGATTTGTGATCACTTTCCCCAAGCTCATCATTAACCTCAAGATTATTAATTAGTGTTTCCCTACTGGCAAGAACCAAGTCAAGGAGGTTATTTCCTCTAGTTGGCTCTGTCACAAACTTTTTTAAAAAAAATCCTGGATCGTATCAAGAAAGTCACCTGACTCTAAATTTCCTGTCAAATTGCTCCAGTCAATCTGTCTATAGTTGAAATCTCCCATTAGCACAACATTTTCGTATGTAGATGCCTTACGAATTTAGTCCCATAGAAGTTTACTGCACTCCCTTTCAAGATTTGGGGCCCTGTAAATCACACCCAAAATTAGTTTTTCTCGGCCCTCGAGAAGCTGTAACCAAACAGATTCAGTGGCTGACGCTTCTAATTTTATATCTTGTCTAACACAACAATTTAAATTGTCTCTGACATACATCGCTACTCCACCACCCTTCCTGTTGACCCTGTCAGTGTGGAATAATTTATAGCCTTGTATGTGACATTCAGAGGGCAAGTGCTACCACCCCAGCCCCAGAGAGATGTACCCCATCCCTTGCATACATATCATGTTTGCCATAAAAGTTGTTCCAGTTGTCAATGAATGGGATTGCAAGTTCCTTGCAGTATCTGTCTAGCCAGCAATTTACACCAATTGCCCTAGACAGCCATTCGTTTCCTACTCCCCTTCTGGGCAAGATGCTACATATGATTGGGACCCCTCCCTTAGACTTAATGAAATCTATAGCTGACCTGTACTTACCTAGCAGCTGACATGATATTATCCAGCCTGTTAACTATGTCCCCAACACCAGCTCCAGGGAAGCACACTCTCTCTCTCATCTTCTTATTCCTATTACAAAAAGCACTGTCAATATATCTTACTTGAGAGTCACCAACCACAAGAATGCGCTTACCTCTGTTAGCAGGGGCAGTAGTACCCTTACCTTCACTGGCCACTGAAGTACATTCATCCTGAAGAACAGAGAAGCGATTTCCTACCTTCAGATCTTCACTCTTAACTTTCCTTATTCTGATTCTCCTCCCATTACTGGTTTTCACTCGCCACTTGTAGCAGGTGCTGGACTGCACCTCACTGCTGGTAGCCGTTGCTACCTCCCCACCTACAGCCTCCTCACAGCGAGACTGCACCTCACTGCTAGAAGCCTCATTCCCCACAACTCCAGCCACCTCACACACTCTCCCAGACCCATTGAGGTGGCCCTTCAGCCTCCTAATCTCCTGGAGAAACAAGACCTCCTCCTTCAACTCTCCAACCTCAATTTTTAAAACACTGCAGAAGCAAGCCATGCTTTGTAACTGTCCACGCTAATCCCCAAAGCAGCTCAGGGTCTGTGACCTCACTTGACGACTGACCACTGAACACAGAAGTGCCGCGGGGGCGTTGACCCCCAACCCTCTCCAGGTATGCTCCAGATATTTATCAACATGTCAGTTTTCCAAGCCATTTATTTACATACAAGATGTAGTGACATGGACAATTCGAATTTCAGATTTTTTTCGTACTACATGGTAAATAGAGGCCCTATTCAACTCCAGAATGCTGACAGTAATTTTCCTGACGAAAGTGGATGATCATTTAGTAAGCATGGGCTCGAAGAAATATTTAAGAATAGTGATATGGTGGTCCGTACTTGGATTTTTTGCCTCCCACCCCCTCCCCTCAAAAAAGGTGCACTTATCTGCTTCTGTTGTATCATGATCAATCAGAAGTAGACTTATCAGGGGGACAAATTCAACAGGGAATAGGTTTAAATTAAACTCTCATTCAAGATCACGAAAATAGGCTTGTAAATCGTTCTGTATTTGCAGCATGGAAGGAGTCAGAATGGGGTTTGATAAAAGGTGAATTAATTTGATAAAATTTCGTATTATTAGTGGTATATTAGTATGATGAAAATTAGACAGCACTTTCTACGTAATACACAATATCTTGTGAACTTTGGCCACAAAAATATATAAGTTGCATATTTATAAGTTGTAATTAAAAATATTATAAGTTGCATAATTATAAGTTATAACTGTTACATAAGAAAGGAGAAACACTGCAGCAGGCCTACTGGCCTATATAGTAATCACATACTTATTTGTATGTTATAAAGTATACATTGTAATAGTGGTGCTACAATAAATTGAGTAGTTTATAAGGTGGATTAAAGTTTTCGGTGAAAACAGATTCATGAAACGCATACCAAAAAGCAACCGGGACAAATATCTAATTACCTATTAATCTATTTAGGTAGGTTAACCTCTATACTATCTAAGGAAGTTTCAATCATATATACTTTAAGTATTCCTGGATGGATTGTTGATGTGAAAAAATCTGGTATTAAGATATGTTTTAAGGTGGTGATGGTGGTGGTTATTCATGTGGGTGAATGTAAATGAATTCACGGGGAAAAAATAAGCCTCAGAAAAAGTAAATTTTGGCTAGGGCAAAAAAAAAAAAAGGAAAAAAAAGTCACATTGTATTTAAATTCCGTAAACAATTATTTTAAATCTGTTACTAACCGATTAATTTATATATGACGGTATTCTACGTATATGTAAAAAAATCACGTTTTATTTGATGTTCTTAATGTTGATAAAGACAAATATTGCAGCCAGTGCCACGAGAAGACTCTGCCACATACATGTGATCCTGCCGTCGAACACACACTGGGAGTGAGTTGTTGTTGATGCACAACATAATGTCGACGAGCTCTTCTTTAAGGTGGGTTGCCACCAGTATCCTGCTGGATAATGGTGCTACCAGCTGCTGCTTCACGTTGAAGCCATTCTGTAACAGGCCAGATTGGGGGATAGTAGTGATCGAAGAAGTTAAAGAAATTACTCCACTCTTCACAGATACTGTTGGTCCGATCAGTGTTCATGGTAGCGTCATGCACATTCTATAGGTGAGGGGCAAATATAGGTGGAACGTGATGCATTCTCAAAGGCATCGGGGTATCAGTAGCTATAGCAACTGGCTGCTGAATCACTCGAAAGGATCCACTAACATAATTACGATCGAAGTACATGAGCAACTCCTTGGCTTCGGATGGATCTTGTGGAATGACAGTTTTGAGTTACCTCATACCTAAATCAGTGTCTTCTAGACGTATGAAAGCTAGAGCATCAGTCATGCCACAAAGAAACGAAGTTCAGCACTGTTATTACTCTGTGTTCCCAAATCCAGTTCCTGGGTCTTACACCAAGTGGACTGCGTTAAGTGACAGAAGTAACCTTTGCTATCCACGTCTATGTCAAACACTGCAAGAACAGCTCTCATTACATCATCTTCGGTCACCAAGGTTTTCACATTGTTGATATAGCTCAAGTCTGCCCACTTAGGAGCTATGGCCTTAAAGAGTTCTTCGTAAATGTCGCGAGTCTTGTTTGGAAGAAGGGCTTACTAATAGCTATATCATCAAACTGCACATGAATGTCAAACTTACTTGAATATAGAAAAGAACAAAAAGGCACAATACCGTGACTGGAACAATACACAAATAACCCGCACGTAGGAGAGAGAAGCTTACGACGACGTTTCGGTCCGACTTAGACCGTTTACAAAGTCTCACTAACACAGAAGAGAGAGAGAGCCAGTATACATGGGCGGGGGGGAGGGGACAGGACCAAGTAAGGAAAAAAAAGTAGTAGTGGTAGTGGTAGTAGTGGAAGTGGTAGTAGTAAAAAATAGGAAGAGTAGTTTTAGTAGCAAGAGAAATAGAAAGGGGAGTGAAAGGAGGCCTCCCTTCATTCCCCTTTCTATCTCTTGTGCCATTAAAACTACTCTCCCTACTTTCTACCACTAATACTTTTACTTCTACTTTCACTACCAGCATTACCCCTAGCACCACTACTTTTTTCTTCCTCTCGGTCCCGTCCTTGTCCCCCTCGCTTATATATACCAGCTCCATCACTCTTATGTTACTGTGACTTTGTAAATGGTCCAAGTCGGACCGAAACGTCGTAGTAAGCTTCTCTCTCCCGTGTGCGGGATTTTTGTGTATTGTTTGCATTTATTTTGAACCAAAGCAAAATTGTCATCCAAATACACAATATAAGCGCCAGCAAGACTTCTGAGGTTACTTACATTTGGTCCGCTGCCATAGAAAAAAACCTAGAGGAAACTTATTAGGAAGTTCACCTAGATCTTTCAGCAGATGTGGTACAGCTGGAGTTTGCCGTTGGTTACGCAGAGTTCGTTTGCTAGTATTACCAGAGGATATGTGTATATATCATCAACGCATTGGCTATTGATATACTGATCTCTTGATCTGAGCTGGCTTGTCTTGGATGTTGGCAGCTTGGTCTTTCATCCAGTTACATACTTTAGCGAGACGGATTAGGGTCTGATCTAGGTCATGGTTGTGAGGCTGTTATATCTCTGGATTGTTTTCTCTTTAGGTTTGTCATACTACCCCGACTATGACCACTAGATCTTTCAATATATTTCCACCACAACTTAGTTTTGCGAGTGACATTTTGGGTATACAGGAATCCATAGTAACATATTTTCTGACCACATTTATTGCTGTCGATAATTTCCATGGTGGGGGGAAGGGGTAAAAATTATTTTTCAGTAAATACAAGTAGTGTTGAGGCACAGTGGTACCGAGCTCCGAGAGCTTTCCATTATTCACGTTTCCTACAGAGATACTAACTAGGAAGGTCTCAACGTGACCTTACGTCGAACACCTGGTCAAAATTTTTAACGGATTAGACATTTTTACTATGACTTTTTTTCCTGAACTCGATGTGACACATCAAGGACAGTGGGTTCCAACGTAATGGTCGTTTGGAGTTAGATTTTATATTCAAACTAGAAACAAAGAATCACTTCATAATAGTGTACCCTAAGATGAGAAGATATCCGTGTAGGCATCCTAAAGATATTTCTAAACTATAATTTCTTCTTATTAATCATAACCATTTTAATGATCCTATATTTCTATGTAAATGAACGACATGCATTCAACTATCTTTTATTATTGATAGTGTTATTCCTACTAATACACTGCTAAAGTAAATATACAAATTTCCTGCTAGATATTCACAGCACAGTATTTTCAGTGCTGAATATACAGTAGCGCAAATACCTTAAACTCCACTTGTGAATTTATAGCCACCATACTACATTGTCTAAAATGTTTTAAAATGAGGATAGGTGTAGGGAGCCCCTATATGCTGGTTGATAATGTTTATTAAATGAATCCTCTGTTGCAAACGTTATATATTTACGTATACTGTTATTTGTACAGGTTTCATGCTGAGGTACTCGCATGCTTGATTTATTTGCACATATCCAGCTATGGGCGGTAGGTTAAGGATTAGTGGTATAAATGGGTCCAGAGATTTCGCCTTGGACTTGTTAAAACAACGAATTTCACCGTTTATTTTTAACTAGTCTACCTAGTTCTAACCACGCCACAGAAGTTCATAAAAAATTTCTAAGCATAATTCTGGGAAGGCTTGTGCTGGCTAGTGATGCCAGCACAAGCAAATGTCTTAGTATAAACAAAAACTCGACCTGCCACAGCCTGCTGGTGTGGTCGGGGTCCTCAATAAAATCGTGTCTGAGTCGTTAGTGGCTAACACGGGCTAGTAGTGGTCAAGATATATATGGGAGTCAGTCTTCTTTTTTAACGAAAAACTATAGCAGTACACTTTGCCTCTTTGGGGGTAGCAGTCGGGACACCCCTTCAAGTGACATTTGTGGTCGGTTCTCGACTAGACTTTTATGGGAGCCTTTATCTTAAATTTAATATACATGCTTTGTGGGGCATGAAACTTGCTGGTCTTATCCTCTCATTCTTGGGGCATAGGTTGCTAGGTCCTCCTCCACTTAGGTGTAAGTTCCGCTACTGACTCGATAATTAATTAATATTAATTAATAATTAGTATTTTTATTTCTACAAGTACATGTACAAGGTATACAGGCCTACCCATACCACGGGTGGGGTTTGAACCCGCGGTCAGAGTCTCAAAACTCCACCCGTTGTATGGTTTGTTTGCAATCATGTCATTACGATTCCGTGAGTCGAGTTACACAGGCCTAGCTCACATGAATAACATACAACTGTACAGAAAACCGCTTGTTATTCAGAGCATTTCGGGCAATTTAAGTCAGTTTTGTCCCAGGATGCGACCCACATCAGTCGACTAACACCCAGGTACCCATTTTACTGATGGGGAACATAGACAACCGGTGTAAAGAAACACGCCCAATATTTCTACCCTCGCCGGGAATCGAACCCGGACAACTCAGTGTGTGAAGCGAGAGCTTTAGCCACCAGGTCACGGGGCACCGTAAGTGACTGCCAGGTCTACTGTTTGGTATGCCCTTCCCTCTTGTACATGCTGGACCTGATCCATCATCTGGGAACTTTGCTGTTTATTGGATATTTTGAACTTCCTGATGAATGGAGAACTCCAATTGGAGCTCACGAGGAGCTGGGCTTGCGCTACTTGTTTCGATTTTTGTGCTCGACTAGTAAGTCGGCTTATTTTACCTTTTAGGCGGCGAGAACTGGGTGTCCTCTTCCAAAGTGCTTCCATGCGAGCTTGTCTTCCTGGGTTGTTGCTTCGATATGATAATTACCTGCGAGATACGTTTTTCGTTTTCTTCCCTTCTTTTTCCCCCTAGACCCTTTCTGAGATCAGTTTCTGTAAACAGTGTCAGTAAGATATTTTAATTACCCACTTGATTTTCAAAAGGCCAAAAAAGTTGTATCAGGCACGTCCATGGTTGAGAGAAATATAATTGAATCAAGTTTCATAAAAATAGTATTGATTTTAATATATTAGCTCAGGGATACATAAATTAGGTTCATTTATAATTAATATAATTAGTAAAGAATTTAAGCTATGCCGGACATGTCACTCATAAATGTGAGAAATTACGAAGCGCTTGGAAATTCACTATTTTTTCCACAGTGGTTATTTTGCAAATTGTGATATCACCTGTTTACTGCGATCTTATTGCATATATATATATATATATATATATATATATATATATATATATATATATATATATATATATTATGTATATATATATTATTGTAACCACGAACGAGTGGTACTGATCAATAACAACACTGCACTAGCCAAGGATTCGAACCCATGTTGTACTGGCCTGCCTCATGGTAAGCGAGAACCACATGACGCTTTAAACCACAGGACCACCCAACCCTAAAAAGAATGGCGCAGCCAGCACACAGCTAGCTGTTGGGCCGCCATCCGAGGGCATACGGAGGTGTGGGAGCTTCTAAGCTAATTTCATTCTCATCCCTGTTGAGTGTACTAGCCTCACCAGCAGCATTTATATATTATTGTAACCCCGAACGAGTAGTATTGATCAATAGGGTTGGGTGGTCCTGTGGTTTAAAACGTCATGTGGTTCTCGTTTACCATGAGGCAGGCCAGTACAACATGGGTTCGAATCCTTGGCTAGCGCAGTGTTGTTATTGATCAATACCACTCGTTCATGGTTACAATAATATTATATATATATATATATATATATATATATATATATATATATATATATATATATATATATATATATATATATATATATATATATATATATAATGTCGTGCCGAATAGGCAGAACTTGCGATCTTGGCTTAAATAGCAACGCTCATCTTGCCATATAGGACAAGCTAAAATTTGTGTATGCAATAATTTCGCCAAAATCATTCTGAACCTAACGAAAAAAATATAATTCACTGTTTGTTTAGTATTAAATTATTGTAAACAAATCTAAAATATATTTAGTTGGGTTAGGCTAAAATAAATTGTTCTTGTTATAATAAGGTTAGGTAAGTTTTTTAAGATTCTTTTGGAGCAAAATTAAAAAAATTTACATTAACATTAATGAAAAAAATATATCTTTAAACGTATAAGAGAAAATTTTAGAAAGGTCTTAATTTTAAATGAGTTCTTGCTAATTGACGAATTTTACATATTCGGCACGACATATATATATATATATATATATATATATATAAATATATATATATATATATATATATATATATATATATATATATATATATATATATATATATATATATATATATAAAATGTTGTGCTGAATAGGTAAAACTGGTCATTAGGCAAGAATTCATTTAAAATTAAATCTTTTCTAAAAATTTCTCTTATACGTTTAAAGATTTTTTTTCATATAAGTTTATGTAAAAAATAATTTTGTATCAGAATAACATTAGAAAACTTCCCTAACCTTATTGTAACAACCTCAGTTTAATTTAATAATAAACAAACATAGTAAAATATGTTTTTGTCATTAGGTTCAGAATATTTTGCGAAATTATTGCATGCACAAATTTTCGCGTAAATATTTAAGCCAAAATCGCAAGTTTTACATATTCGGCACGACATTACATATTGTATATATATCTATATATAAGCAATATTGATTTCGCTTCCAACAATCACGAAACATATTTCTATACTTCTGACAGATATGAGTTATCGGGTTATCGTCTGGTCGATCTCTACAGATCCAGATTGGAAAATCCCAGTTCTCGACTTTTTTGTGGGCTTTTATCGCTGAAACTTTTCGTGATTGGTTTATTTTCTATACTCTGTAGTAGGCGTTGTTTATATTTACCTCATACAAAGGTTAAAAGCTTTTTACAGAAACGTATGCAAATATTATAATAGTGTATAAATGTTGGTAAATAAAGATGAGTATATAGGCGGCAACATGGGTGGACAAATATATTTACTGATACATGGCACCATGAAATATCATGACCAAACAACGACGGTAACAAGGTTACCGTACTAATACTCAAAATATGGAAAACACATTTACAAGTGAACGAAATGAAAGATCACATTGTTAGACACAAAAGTACTTTGCCACATTCGTATGTACGCGGTCGCTCGCTCGGGTGCACAAGCTGGTAAACGAACGTACTTAACGCACATGCAGAAACGCGAACAGTGGTACAGCTGTAAAGAAACATTGTCATATGCACACGGGAAAGGCGTCATTAGTCATTGTTGCTAAGCAAGATAAACTTAATATTGCGCATGTATTGTATTACCAGACATTCAGACAAATGACTAAACGCTAAAAACATTGATAGACACAACCACACAAGTAGACTTTTGCACATGATAATGACTGAAAAATTATATTAAATGTAGTGACGTGCGGTCAAGATGAAAACAGAGGTACAAACAGCGCAGCATTACAATACACCTCTTCCCCGCCATTTCACGGTGAGTTGCAGCTGCGCCCAGTTCTTACTCACTTATTGCGCATCCATCGGTGCGCAGTCTTTACTAATACAGGAAAGCCAGGGTATAAATAAGAGGCGCTGCGTTCAACTGGTTGTGATCCAGAAGTCTCTCAATCAATGGAAAACACAATTACGGAAGCCATAAATGCAGTATATGCGCCAAGACGAAGAACAGTACCTCGGTAGCTTACAACACTAGCTAAGCTTGCATGGGATTCAACATAAGTGACCAACACACTGAGGGATTGAAGAGTGTTGCTGAAAGTGTAAGCGACCACTGCGTTACTGTCACCATGCTGAAGGCACGAGACCTGCTGTACCATGACCCAGGCAAGTGTCGCTCATGTTTCACTCACAAGCTTACACTTGTTTGTTGTGTATATATATATATATATATACATATATATATATATATATATATATATATATATATATATATATAGGTCGTGCCTAATAGGTAAAACTGGTCAATTAGCAAGAACTCATTTAAAATTAAGTCCTTTCTAAAATTTTCTCTTATACGTTTAAATATATATTTTTTTCATTAATGTTAATGTAAAAATCTATAATTTTGCACCAAAAGAATCTTAGAAAACTTACCTAACCTTATTATAAGAAGCGCAATCTATTTTAGCCTAATCCAACTAAATATATTTTAGATACATTAACATTAATGAAAAAAATATATCTTTAAACGTATAAGAGAAAATTTTAGAAAGGACTTAATTTTAAATGAGTTCTTGCTAATTGACCAGTTTTACCTATTAGGCACGACCTATATATATATATATATATATATATATATATATATATATAATATATATATATATATATATATATATATATATATATATAATATATATATATATATATATATATATATATATATATATATATATATATATATATATATATATATATATATGCAATAAGATCACAGTAAACAGGTGATTTTAAAATATGCAAAACAACCGCTGTGAAAGAGTAGTGAAATTCCAAGCGCTTTCGTGGCTACTCACATTGTCAAGGAACTATCATAGTTCCTTGACAATGTGAGTAGTCACGAAAGCGCTTGGAATTTCACTACTATTTCTCAGTGTTTTTTGCATATATATATATATATATATATATATATATATATATATATATATATATATATATATATATATATATATATATATATATATATATATATAATGTATTAATGTATGTATAATGTATGTATTGTGTGTGTATTTTTCGTTCTTAATAAGCCGAGTCAGTCAAATAAATTATGCATTTCGAGGACATTTTAAGCAGGTAAAATCTTTAACGACATTTGAAACACTCAGGTGCTTTACAAAGTACGCAACGAAGTCCTAAGTGTGGAATTGTAGTAAAATAAAGGTTTTTCCAGCTTAAATTATCTTTCAACAACCATTTGTCAGGTACCCTCAATCGCTTTTTTTATAAACATGTTTCTCTTATGGGTTAACAGATAGGCTGTGTTCACCTCGACATGGTATGCACTTTATATTTTCTTTTCCGGCCAAAGCTAACTTCCTTGCCTCACGTAATCTTGTTGAAATGTAGCCTTGAATTCAGTATCATGTAACATCAATAACGTACATTAATTTCGTGGTTCGCGAACTGATTTTCCACTGTGAGGGGCCTTCCACCTGGTAACATTGACACGTACGTCAGGGTTATTATTATTTATACAGCTCGTTTATTATTATTATTATTATTATTATTATTATTGTGAGGAACCGCTAAACCGGTAGTGTCTTGCAGCGAATAGGCAATTGGAGTTAGGTTTGATCCAGTAATTTAGAGACTGGCTCCAGTTCCTTGTGTCAAGAACCCTTCACCAACATCATTTGGATATAGACGCTGACTTGGTGCTTGCTGTCCTGGTGTACAAGTGTAGGGGTCACAGTGTCAGTGTAAATTCCACAGTCATGTGTTGCGGCCACAACGCCACTAACAAGTGAGGTCACAACGTCAGTACAAGTGTAACGGCCACACCGTTATAACGTCAGTATAAGTTGTGGCCACAACGTCATTATAAGTAGGGCCACACCATCACAACGTCAGTACAGGTGTAGGAGTCGCAACGTCAGTACAAGTGTAGGAGCCACAACGTCAGTACAAGTGTAGGAGCCACAGCGTCAGTACAAGTGTAGGAGCCACAGCGTCAGTACAAGTGTAGGAGCCACAGCGTCAGTACAAGTGTAGGAGCCACAGCGTCAGTACAAGTGTAGGAGCCACAGCGTCAGTACAAGTGTAGGAGCCACAGCGTCAGTACAAGTGTAGGAGCCACAACGTCAGTACAAGTGTAGGAGCCACAACGTCAGTACGAGTGTAGGAGCCACAGCGTCAGTACAAGTGTAGGAGCCACAGCGTCAGTACAAGTGTAGGAGCCACAGCGTCAGTACAAGTGTAGGAGCCACAACGTCAGTACAAGTGTAGGAGCCACAACGTCAGTACAAGTGTAGGAGCCACAACGTCAGTACAAGTGTAGGAGCCACAACGTCAGTACAAGTGTAGGAGCCACAACGTCAGTACAAGTGTAGGAGCCACAACGCCAGTACAAGTGTAGGAGCCACAACGTCAGTACAAGTGTAGGAGCCACAACGTCAGTACAAGTGTAGGAGCCACAACGTCAGTACAAGTGTAGGAGCCACAACGTTAGTAAACTCATTCCATTATTTATGGCAGCATTTTTGTTTCTTGACTATCAACCATTTTTTTAATTCTAGTTGTATTGTCCTTGATTGCGCGATCTTGTACTTTCAGGTTTGATCTAATGCATGCAAGTTCTTCGAACAACTTTTATTAGTCCTCATTCATTACACTCGTCAATACTTTGTGTTCTTCATATTCGTAAATTGTGTTCTTTGTATTCGTAAATTGTGTTCATATTCGTAAATACATTTTTTAGGAATTTTTTTGATAACTATCAAATAAAGTAATCGTTGTTTTTTTCTTACCGTGTCTTAAAATGTCGTCTCTGCAAGTGTTTTATTGACGTATTAAGTACATGTCAATGAAACTCAATGCACTCAAAATTTTTTTAAAGAGATTCTCGAGTAATTTTCTACCGATACTGTTGACGGCACTTCATATAATCAGACTTGGTCAAGTTTTCCTGCTCATAAGGACGAAAATGTGACCAAGAAAGTCTACTTATACATTGCAGTGTTATAAAATAAAATAATGATTCAGTTATATTACTTGGGTCATACTTGGACGTTCAACATGGACACTATGGAACCGAAGCTAAAATAACAGCTTACTGTTAGGTTAACTGTACCTAAGATATACTTTATAATACATTATTTCGTCTACAGAGCGGGTAAAGGTACCTCTTCTGTCGACCAGAGGCAACAAATACGACACTAACGTCAGTGAGAATGTTAGTGATGACCGTCACAGCCAAAGCGAGGGAACACACTCGTCATATAAGCAGCAGGTTAATAAGGTCAACCACAAGCACCATGACCTCTTGTTGACTGACACCTTGCTGTCTTACTTGGCTATTAAAGGGTAATTAAGAATGTTATCTCAAAGATGATCTGAACTCAATAGCTGTGAACCTCTTCTAAATAATAATATAAAATCCTGAAATGTATTTGTCTAAATCGCCATTGTTCCTGTATAAATATAAATATCATAACATATGATACACATGAAGGAGGGGTGTTAATGTTGCAGTTTAAAAACTGTAGTGTAAAGCACCCTTCTGGCAAGACAGTGATGGAGTGAATGATGGTGAAAGTTTTTCTTTTTCGGGCCACCCTGCCTTGGTGGGAATTGGCCAGTGTGATAATAAAATAATAATAAAATGATACATTTTACATAAGATAAATGTTTTATTTAAAGTATGTGGTTTAATCTTTATCAGTTATTGAGAAAATAATACACTCGTACAAATGTGCAAACCTTTAGTAATATTTAATAAATAATTTACATAATTTTTAAAATGAGGGTAATGTTTGTATAATAAGAATTAGTACAGTGGTGACGTAACTCATTGTCTGGAGATAATATACAATAGCAAACTGGTTTGAGTCATTGCTTCCCTGATTGCTGAGATGGCAGTTCAGGCTGACAGATTCCAACACCTTGCACGAGCTTCATCCTGCGTGATGGAATATGAAAGGAAACATAGCTAGCTTTGGTTTTCACCGTGTGATTATTGTATAGAAGAGGGAAGCAGCAGCACTTCAGATGTAACCAGTTTTGTTAAATAATAAAGGTGCTGTCCAAATAAACTTTCGTCTAACTTGCTATCTTCCCTTAATCTATTGATAGCTATTCTAACCATATTAGCAAGAGGTATTGATTATTAATTAATACTTTTAATACGGAGGAGGCGGTTGTTGAGGTGATTTGAACATTTAGAGAAGGAAACAAAACAGAATGACTGGGACTGCATATAAATCAGGGGTGGATAGAAAGAGGGATAGGGGTTGTTCCAGGAAGGGTTGGAGGATCTGGGTAAAAGAGGCTTCGGGTGCTAGGGGCTTGGGCATCGAACAGGTTTATGTGAGCAAGTTAGGAGTGAGTGGAGGCAAATTTTTTTTTTTATGTTTTCAAGTACTGTTAAAGTAACATTTAAGAAGGGATTCAAGAAAATCGGTTAGCTGTACTTTTGCCCAAGAGATGGAAATTACAGTTCCTGAACTCTGAAAGGAGGGATGGGGATGTTGCAGTTCGGAGGGTCTTCTGATATGTGATGTCAGCACGCTTTTTGGAAAACAGCAAGTGTGTGAATAACTGTAAAACTGTTTTTTTCTTTTCTCGGATCATTCTACCTCGGTGGGAGACGGCCAGCGTGTTAAAAAGTTTAATACTGTTTGCAAGAAAGACTGCAAATACTATCCTTTAGTAGGACATGTTGGCTTGAAAAAATTCAGCGAAATATCCAACAAAACAGCTAATCTGTTTTAGCGTGGCCCAGCTTCCGAACCTACTACTGGCCTACCTGTGCATTGTCTAGTAGAGCGTCAGCTCCTGGTTTCCTTACCTACCTGTGCTTAATATTGAGCTCCACTTTTTTTTTTCATTCACAGTTCTTATGGGGTATTCTCAACTTTCCTTCCCTGTTTCAGACAGCTGTTTACAATTTTTTTAAAAGCACTGTTATTTCTTACTTTATCCTTAGAATACTACTTATGTTCCTCAGATTCTGAATCTATACTACTTCATTTCGGATTCGTATATACACGCCTTTTCCCCTTCCTACAAACCAGGACTCTCAGTGGAACAACGACGTTCCTTCTCTGACTTCCTTCTCATGTTTTGCACGAGTTTTCTTTTTTTAAGTCACATGCAAAGTATTTAAATCTCAGCACCTTCCAGTACATTTTCACTCCGTCAAGGCATGAATATAAGTGAAGAGTTTGCGCGTAATGTACAAGACTAAATGATGTAGAGAGTATTACAATGAAATTAGGCACTAAGCCCATAAGGATCATATAGCTTTGCAGTACAGTATATCAGGCTTGATATATGCAGCTATCACACTTCTAGCAAAAAAAAAAATACTGTTGAATTAAATGTTTTGTAAATGTGAGCGAACTAGGTAACTGGCGCCATCATAACGCCATCTATTCATTGCTTACATTGTTACGCCGGTGTAATTATACACTTACGTGAATGAAAGAAATAGCGTGATTGCAAATATGTAAACAATACCACAGTGAAATTAGGAAATAATACCTGAGCACTTTCATGTATTTACGCACACATCTTTAGAAGAATTGGAAGAAAAGGCAAGAGAAGCACATTTTAAATGTTAAACATTTAGGTGACGCCTCACTCAGAGAAGATGACACCACCACACACAAACCTGTCCCATAAGTGTATCTTTTTCTTATTTATCTGGTCTGATTATAACACAAAGTTGGCAATCCTGTAAGACCAATCACAAGTTCTGTAAGTTTTTCAATCTATAGATTAACTAAATGTTAGTGAAAATATTAACCCCTATTGTACCGTTTCTTCTCATGTTAAAAAAAGTTGATCTCATTGGTAAATCTCTAGGTTTTAATGTCTAATGATTGCAGACTCATTAATTTTGATGTTACTTCGTTGTTTACTAAAGTACCGGTATATGATCTGTTAGATTTTATTACAGAAGACCTTGCAAAATATAATCTTCTCTTAAACATTAATCAGATTATCAGTTTGAATAAATTGTGCATTATGGATTATAAATTTGTTTTCAATGACAAATTCTACTTACAGGATTTTGGTTCGAGTAATTTGTAAATGGAGTATTTTAAGTCCAACATAGTAAAAAAAATCCTTCCTTCTGTCTGTGGCCTTATAATGAGAGTCCTGATGACTCTGCCTAGATTAAACTCACTGGTCCCTTCCATTAAGTTCACTAAGGAAAGCGAGGTAAACGGAATAATTCCATTTCTGAATATAGATATTCAGTATTAAAAGATCTGGTAAAACATTTAAGTTTAATGTTTATCGCAAACCTACAAACACATGCTCATACATATATTACTATTCAAGCCATCAAACACATATTAGAGAGTATTTACTTCTATGTTTTTTGAGAGCCCTTAGAATTTTTAGCCCTGAATTCTATGGTGGGGAGATTAGAAAAATCTATGAAATTGCTTCTGATAAAGCTTTTTATAAATCTAAGAAAACATTTTACAAGGCAGAGCTTAATACCTCCCACGTACTCTTGAATACTTTAATGTTAATGTTATCTTTACATATGACAATGATTAAAAATTCTCCCAAGGAGTCTTTGGGTTGTGTATACTCCATTCCTTGTGTAAGTTGTGATACCTTTATTTAGGACAAGCTGGCAAATCTCTTGAGACCAGAGTTAAACATAAATATGCAATATCTATGAACATGCCATTGTGCAGATTGGAAAAATGCCAAAGAATTAATTCCATGTCATTCTACTGTTCTTATTAAGCATGATGAACAACGTATTTCAAATCTGAGTTCTGGTATCTATAAACTTAATAGTTTTGTAGTCCAGAATATTGTTCATAATCTTAAAAATTAAAAATGTTTTTAATCATACGAACAATTTGACTTCTTGTTGGACAAATGTATGCTGGGACAGGTTTGTATGAGGTGTTGTCACTTTTGAGCGAGGTGTCACCTTAATGTTTAACATTTAAAATATGCTTCTCTTGCCTCTTCTTCATATTCCTCTGAAGATGTGTGTGTAAGCAAATGAAACCGCTCAAGCTTTATTTCATATATTCACCGAGGTATTTTTACACACACACACACACACACACACACACACACACACACACACACACACACACACACACACACACAAGCACACTAACAAACAATAGGCCAAGTGTCTTAGTGACAGATGCCTTGAACAAATGGTAACACACACACACATACATATAAGATAAGATTTTCTTCGGAATTTTAATCCCGGAGGGTTAGCCACCCAGGATATCTCAACAAAGTCAGTGCGTCATAGAGGACTGTAACTTATTTCCACTAGGGTCCTCAATCTAGTCCCCAGGATGCGACCCACACCAGTCGACTAGGTGAACAGGACAAGAGGTGTCAGGAAACGCGTCCAAATGTTTCCACCTCCGGAATCGAACCCGGGCCCTCCGTGTGTGAAGTGAGAGCTTTCAACAAACCGGCCGTATCCCACCGAAGCAGGGTGGCCCAAAAAGAAAAACAAAAGTTTATCTTTTTAACTTTAGTAATATTGATTATCAAATGGTATACAATACCGACAGGTTGGTAGATAAGACACATAGGCAACATTTAGGCAACTCTGTCAGACACTGCAACACAAGGGCATCTTGGTACAGAAGAGAAAACACCTTGGACAACTTTTTCAAGTGAGAACTGTTTGATCTGAGAGGGACGTGACCTCTCAGTGGCTACATTCTCACTACAACTACTCTGCACCTCTCCTTCCGACAGTATTTAAGTCTCAACACTGTTGCTTGATCTTCAGTTAGTTCCAGACTTTGGAACAGAACTTCTCCAGGCTGAGGGACTGACAACCTCAAATCTACGACTTCAAGGGTGATGGACTGATTACATCGTCTTCACATCTCTACTGCTCCTGCCTACTTTCTGTACTCGACTGAAGAAGCCTACTGTGTAGGCGAAACTTTTCGGAATAAAGTTGTCTAAATGTTGCCTATGTGTCTTATTTAGTAATATTAACAGGAGGAGGAGTTACTAGCCCCTTGCTCCCGGCATTTTAGTCGCCTCTTACGACACACATGGCTTACTGGGGAAGAATTCTGTTCCACTTCCCCACGGAGATAAGAAATAAACAAGAACAAGAACTAGTAAGAAAATAGAAGAAAACGCAGAGGGGTGTGTATGTATATGCTTGTATCTACATGTGTAGTGTGAACTAAGTGTCAGAAGAAGTAGCAAGACGTACCTGGAATTTTGCATGTATATGAGACCAGAAAAAAGACACCAGTCCTACCATCATGTAAAACAATTACAGGCTTTTGTTTTACACTCACTTGGCAGGACGGTAGTACCTCCCTGGGTGGTTGCTATCAACGTACTACACACACACACACACACACACACACACACACACACACACACACATATATATATATATATATATATATATATATATATATATATATATATATTTATATTAATAAAGTTCATATATCATATATAGGGGTTGGTAGGAGAAAAAAATATTCAAATACGCTTATTGTCTTCTCTGAAGATGAGGGTGGTACCTCCCATTTCCAGGACTTGAAGTACAGTGTCTGCACTCTGAAGAAGGGGTTTAATGGTGCAGTTTTATATAATCTGTAGTGTAAAACACTCCTCTGCAAGACAGTGATGGAGTGAGTGATGGTGAAAGTTTTTCTTTTTCAGGCCACCCTGCCTTGGTGGAAATCGGCCAATGTGTTAATAAAAATAAAATAAAAAACCTCCCTATATATATATATATATATATATATATAAATTTTTCTACAAGTACATGATATAACTTATACAGACCTGACTCACGAAATCGTAATGACACGATTGCAAATAAACCATATCACGGGTGGGGTTTGAACCCGCGGTCAGAGAGTCTCAAAACTCCAGACCGTCGCGTTAGCCAATCTTATTGAAGCTAGCTGGCCCAGTGGCTAACGCGACGGTCTGGAGTTTTGAGACTCTCTGACCGCGGGTTCAAACCCCACCCGTGGTATGGTATCTTTATACAGACATAGCTGGCATCAGTGTTATACTGTGTAGAAAGCCGCTTTTTTATGCAGATCATTTCGGGCAAGTTAGGTTAATTTTGTCCCCAGGATGTAACCCGCACCAGTCGGCTAATGCCCAGGTATCTATTTACCGCTTAGTGAACAGGGACAGCAGGTGTCCTTAGGAAACATGCTCTAATGTTTCACCCGTACCCGGGATCGAACCACGGACCTCAGCTCAGAGCTGAGGGTGACACTGTATGTGTATGTAGACGAATTTGGGAAGGTATGTAAAAAAAGGAAATTGAAAATGAGCATAGGAAAGAGCAGCGTAAGGAGAGTAACAGAAAAAATAGGTAATTAAAGATTGGATATCGGATTGGAAGGAAGGAGCATGGAAGAAGTGAATGTGTTCGTGTATTTAGGAATGGACTTGTCAGTGGACGGGTCTGTGAAAGATAAGGTGAACCATAGAATTGACGAGGGGAAAAAAATGTGGGCGGTGCATTGAGGCATCTGTGATGTAAGGAAGCTGAATGACCTAGCTCGGTGTAAAATAAAGCTACATGGGGTAGAAGAATTTTAGTGGAGAGGTGTAAATGGAATTAGGTCAAGTATATCTGAGAGAATTAGAGCTGAGGAGGAAGAGGTAGGAGTAATATTAAATGACCAATTACGGTAAAATAACGGAATATTTTTGTATAAATTCAAGAATTATATGGATTAAAGTAAGGGTGAGATGTGACAGTTGAATCATATTAAGTGTTTATGACCCCTGGGGAGGAAAAGAGTGTATAAGTGAGATTTTGGGATGTACTAAGGAATTTTGTACGAAGTGAGAAAATTAGTAGAGGGTGTAGTAAGATTAGAGTGCCAGGAGTAAATGATAATGAATGAACCAAGTGTAGAAAGAGGTTTGGTAATAGGTAATATGTATTTTAAGGGTAAATAAGTACATGGAATACGATATTTAACATATTTATAGTAATTTGTTGGACTAGATATAAGTAGATAAAACTTTGATGGGTAGACTTCTGGATATGCATGTTTTTGGAGGGGAGACATATATTAGATCATTATTTAGTGATAACTACAGGGAAAGTAGGAAGTAAATGTGGGTAAAGGACAAATGTCATCAGTGGGCAAGAGAGAAGTGAAAGTTTATAAATTAAAGGAGATAGGGTAAGATATAAGCAACTGTTTGGAAAAAAACGTACTCTAGAGAGAGTGTAATGAGGACGGGCGCCGGGGAGATACTGGGTAGATTTAAGAATGCAGTCTGTGGGTATAGGAGGGTAATTTTGGAAGGGTAGAGGAGCAACTGGTATAATGATGAGTTAATTCTTTGACCTGGTAGGCAACGCTTTCGCTTCACACAATGAGTGTCTGTGGTTCAGTTCCCAGCCGAGTGGAAATATTGGGCATATTTCCTTACACCTTCAGTCCCTGTTCACCTAGCATTAAGTAAGTTTATTAAGGTATACACAAATAGTTACGTAGATTATCATACATAGCAGCATATATGTTTTAGCCAATTGGTGGTGTTCGCATCCTGGAGGACGAGATTGAAGGCCCACAATGAAAATAACAGTCCTTGATGACGCACTGACTTTCATGGGCTGTCCTGGGTGGCTTACTCTCTGGGTTAAAAATTTGAATAATTCTCATCTTATGTTTGCAGTACTAATGGCGCTAAAGCTAACTTTTGACACTGAGCTTGACTCTATCATCATTACTGATTTTATGTCATCACTGAAGGCTCTTGACTCGTATAATGACTCCAACAACATGCTCATTGGAGAAGCCAGGTATAGATACTCAAAAATCAGGGACAAAGGAATTAAATACAATTGCTATGTATCCCATCACACACTGGATTACTCCTTCATGATAAAGTTGATATGTTAGCCAAGAAGAGTACCCAGAAGGAGAATGTAGAATATAACTTTGGTATATCTGCGTCTAGCATTGGGAATAATATTAGGAGAGAAGTAAATAATGAAAATGATTGTGATAGGAATGCAGTTAGAAGCCTGAGTAGATCTATAACCCACTATGATAACAGGAACATAGATAAGTATGTTTATGGAGCAACTTGCAATGTGAACAGACTGATGCTGACTGATGCTGTAGTGGCCAGGCTTAGGCTTGGTTACAAGTACTTCTGGCAGTTTGGGAGACACACAAATGATGATCAAACTAAATGTAAATTATTTGATCAGGCATATGGTCACTGTCCTGAACACTATGTGCTTAATTGTCCACTTACTGAGGAATACAGAGATAGTATAATAACTTATGTGACATGTCAAGATATCTTATTAATGAAAATAAGATACCAGATATACTAAGCAAATTTCCTAAATTTGCTTGTAACAGATAAGTGAACTGTAGATATAAATCCATATGTACGTCTGTTAATCATTCTGGGGCCTAGTTCCTAGGCCTTTTGTGTATCCATATAATCTTGCGCTACCGTCCACAGGATGGATATGGGGTGCACAATAAACTAGCCACTTCGGTGGCAAAATCTAAAAATCTAAATCTTACGTTAAGTGTAGTAGGACCACACTTAAGAGCCATTAAAGTTCAAATCTGAATGCCTTATGATAACACAACTGTTATATAGCAATTTCAGGTTCCTGTAATATCTACCAATTCCGTCCCAACGTTAAAGTAACTACACGAATACCACCTGGTGGTTCACACTTACACTCACTCACTCATTTGACCATAAACAGAAATATTAATCTCAGTCTTAAAATAATGAATCCTGTGATACTCCAATACTGAAACTATGTACTGTGCCAAAACATTGCTAAACTCACAAACTAGTATTTAGTCACTTAGCCATAATACCAACTTACCTCATAATTTGTAATATTTTACAATTAAGAATAAAACTAAGTATGCCCGAAATGCCTAGCCATGCTAAGCGTTCTAGTGGTACACTCTATAATCACAATTTACTACATGTAAACCAAACAATAACCAAATTTCTGTAAACTCAGCATTGTAATCCATATAGAGAATAAACTTTGAATTGTGTATTTTCTTGAAATGAATTGAAATCGGCTGCAGACTGAAAGTAAGCTAGTTTTCTATTTAAGCTTTGGTGGAAGAAAATGATTATTCAAGTTATTAAAGGAATAACGACAGTAAAATTCGTTCGTTAATTGGGTTACGTAGGTAAGTTTATTCAGGTACAGGTACACTTAAATACCGTTACATAAATTATCATACATAGCAGCATATGTATAAATTACCTAGGATAACCCAAAAAAGTCAAGTGACTTGTTTTCATTGAAGTCCTAAGTTTTATAACTTAGGAGCCCTTGGTAAAAGACAGTCGTAGTAAGTCTGGTTATACCGACAAAAATTACATTCGAATAGTAACCGGTGGCTGAATTCGGGTATATTTTTTAATAAAATGAAATTATTTTCTAAAATACATATATAAGCACTTCGTACTTTGAGGCAAAATGTGCAGGTTCGAAATTACACACACAAACACACGCACGCGCGCGCGCACACACACACACACACACACACACACACACACACACACACACACACACACACACACACACACACACACACACACACACACACACATAAGAAGAAGAAGAACATAAGAACGAAGGAACACTGCAGAAGGCCTACTGGCCCATGCGAGGCAGGTCCAAGCCTCCTACCGGCTTAAGCCAATGCACCCAACCTAGTCAGGTCAGGTTCACATTGACTTAAGGGAGGAACACGGCAACCGACCTGGTAGCACAAGCTATCAGGTCCAACTCACACCCACCCACATCCACTCATGTATTTATCCAACCTATTTTTAAAGCTACACAACGTTCTGGCCTCTATAACTGTACTTGGGAGTTTGTTCCACTCATCCACAACTCTATTACCAAACCAGTACTTTCCTATATCCTTCCTGAATCTGAATTTTTCCAACTTAAAACCATTGCTGCGAGTCCTGTCTAGGCTAGATATTTTCAGCACACTATTTACATACCCTTTATTTATTCCTGTCTTCCATTTATACACCTCAATCATATCCCCCCTAATTCTACGTCTTTCTAGAGAGTTCAGATTCAGGGCCCTTAGTCTATCCTCATAGGGAAGGTTTCTGATACATGGGATCAACTTCGTCATCCTCCTTTGTACATTTTCCAGAGCATTTATATCCATTCTGTAATACGGTGACCAAAACTGTGCAGCATAATCTAAATGAGGCCTAACCAAGGATGTATAGAGTTGAAGAACAACCTGAGGACTCCTATTATTTATGCTTCTTGATATGAAGCCAAGGATTCTATTAGCTTTATTGCGAACACTTATGCACTGTAGTCTTGGTTTCAGATTACTGCTAACCAGAACCCCTAAATCTTTTTCGCAATCCGTAATATTAAGATCTACATTATTTAGTTTATATGTGGCATGGTTATTGTCCTGTCCAACATTTAGAACTTTGCATTTGTCTATATTAAACTGCATCTGCCACTTCTCCGACCACTGCATCAGTCTATTCAAATCTTCCTGGAGTGCTCTAATGTCCTCGTCAGAATGAATTCGACGGCCTATTTTGGTGTCATCGGCAAACTTGCTGATGTCGCTCTTTATGCCCTCATCTATGTCGTTTATGTAGATTGTGAACAGCAGGGGGCCCAACACTGACCCCTGTGGAACACCGCTCGTGACGCCGCTCCCCACTCTGATTTCTCCCCATTTATGCAAACTCTTTGCTGCCTATTTGTCAACCATGCCTCTATCCAGGAAAAAATTTCTCCTCCTATTCCATGTGCCTTAATTTTCCTCAATAGTCTCTGATGTGGGACCCTGTCAAAAGCCTTACTGAAGTCCATATACACAATATCATATTCATTACCATGATCTACCTCCTCAAATACCTTGGTGAAAAAAGTTTATAAATTCGTAAGGCAGGAACGCCCCTTTGTAAAACCATGCTGAGATTCGTTGATTAATTTATGCTTTTCAAGGTGGCTACGAACTGCCTCGGCAATTATTGATTCCATAAATTTTCCCACTATGGAGGTTAGGCTTATTGGTCTATAGTTCGAAGCTAAGGACCTGTCACCTGCTTTGAAATTAGGTATCACATTTGCCATTTTCCATTTATCTGGCACCATGCCAGTTTGTAGTGATATGTTGAAAAGATTAGCCAAAGGTGTGCTAAGCTCCTCTTTACATTCCTTTAGAACCCTTGCATACAGTTCATCAGGGCCTGGGGATTTGTTAGGTTTTAATTTATCTATTTGCCTAAGGACCATGTCACTTGTGACCCTAATCGTGCACAGTTTATTATCGTCTTGTTCTACATAATTTATCATTTCTGGAATATCGCTGGTATCCTCCTGTGTAAAAACTGAGAGGAAGTATGTGTTAAAATTTCTACACATTTCCTTATCACTGTCAGTGAGCTGACCCGAGGAACTTTTGAGTGGGCCTATCTTGTCCCTGACCTTACTTCTGTATACCTGAAAGAATCCTTTTGGGTTAGTTTTCGATTCTCTTGCAACTTTAACCTCATAATCTCTTTTTGCTTTTCTAATTCCCTTTTTTATTTCTCTAACTGAATATATCGATTTCTTAATTGCCCCTCTCCTCTTTTGATTTGCCTATATATGTCTCTCTTTTGACCAATCAGATATTTTAATCTATTGTTCATCCATTTAGGATCATTTTTGTTTGATCTGATTTCCCTATTTGGAACATAATTTTACTGAGCAGCTAGAACTATGCCCTCGAAAGCGTCATATCGGCAACCATCACCACATACCTGACCCTTAGTCAGGTCATTCCAGTTCAGCCCACCTAAGTAATTTTTCAGTCCTATGAAATCAGCCAAGCAGAAGTCAGGGACAGAGACTTGATTGCCATTATTAGGGGAATTCCATGATATATTAAAACTGAGTGATTTGTGATCACTTTCCCCAAGCTTATCATTAACCTCAAGATTATTAATTAGTGTTTCCCTACTGGCAAGAACCAAGTCAAGGAGGTTATTTCCCCTAGTTGGCTCTGTCACAAACTGTTTTAAAAAACAATCCTGGATCGTATCAAGAAAGTCACCTGACTCTAAATTTCCTGTCAAATTGCTCCAGTCAATCTGTCTATAGTTGAAAGATGCCTTACGAATTTCGTCCCATAGACGTTTACTGCACTCCCTATCAAGATTTGGGGCCCTGTAAATCACACCCAAAATTAGTTTTTCTCGGCCCTCGAGGAGCTGTAACCAAACAGATTCAGTGGCTGACGCTTCTAATTTTATATCTTGTCTAACACAACAATTTAAATTGTCTCTGGCATACATCGCTACCCCACCACCCTTCCTGTTGACCCTGTCAGTGTGGAATAATTTATTGGCTTGTATGTGACATTCAGAGGGCATCTCTCTATCTTTCAGATTGAGCCAGGTCTCTGTTATAGCAATAATATCTATGTTTCCTGCACTTGCAATTAATCTTGGCTTATCTATCTTATTTCTTACACTCCTGCTATTATTATAGTAAACCTTAAGAGAGCTAGTCCCTTGCTGCCCTCTGCGTCCCCCTTTGTTTGCTGACCTGATCTATTGTCTTTATTTATAACTTCATGCTGAATGCCTTTTATGCATTTACTGTTTCCAACCCTAGTGTTGCAACCTGCTTGTTTCCCACACACACCCAAACCTCTATCTTCTATAAGTTTAAAATCATAGGCATTTCACCAATGGCCTCAATTGAGTTTGCAAGTGCTACCACCCCAGCCCCAGAGAGATGTACCCCATCCCTTGCATACATAGCATGTTTGCCATAAAAGTTGTTCCAGTTGTCAATGAATG
>NC_091319.1:17585763-17593263 GCF_038502225.1 Cherax quadricarinatus | reverse complement strand
AACAGCGAGTCATTAACGTGATGAGGTAACACAGTGGGCATCTGTGACGAGCGGGGTCCCACAGGGGTCGGTCCTAGGACCAGTACTATTTTTGGTATATGTGAATGACATGATGGAAGGGATAGACTCAGAAGTGTCCCTGTTCGTAGATGATATGAAGTTAATGGGGAGAATTAAATCAGATGAGGATCAGGCAGGACTTCAAAGGGACCTGGACAAGCTGGACACCTGGTCCAGCAACTGGCTTCTCGAATTTAACCCTGCCAAATGCAAAGTCATGAAGATCGGGGAAGGGCAAAGAAGACCGCAGACGGAGTATAGGCTTGGTGGCCAAAGACAAAGACTGCAAACTTTGCTCAAGGAGAAAGATCTTGGGGTGAGTATAACACTGAGCATGTCTCCGGAAGCACACATCAACCAGATAACTGCTGCAGTAAATGGGCGCCTGGCAAAAATGAGAATTGTGTTCCGATACCTTAGTAAGGAATCGTCCAAGACACTGTACACCGTGTATGTCAGGCCCATACTGGAGTATGCAGCACCGTTTGGAACCCACACTTGATCAAGCACGTCAAGAAATTAGAGAAAGTGCAAAGGTTTGCAACAAGGTTAGTTCCAGAGCTAAGGGGAATGTCCTACGAAGAAAGGTTAAGGGAAATCGGCCTGACGATAGAGCTCATGGAGCAGGGAGAGAGAGGACCTAGTAGCACTCAGTGAAGAGGCAGGGCCAGGAGCTATGACTCGACCCCTGCAACCACAACTAGGCGAGTACGTACACACACACACACACACACACACACACACACACAGGAGAAGCAAGAGATTACATAGTACTAACGCTTCAATCTGGAAGTCCCAAGGTGGTAATTGCTGTGATGTATAACCCACCACAGAACAGCAGGAGGCCAAGGCAAGAGTATGATGAGAGTAATAGAGCGATGGTAGACACAGTAGCTGAAGTGGGCAGAAAGGCTTGTGCAAGCAGGGCAAAGCTACTGATCATGGGTGACTTCAACCACAAGGAAATCGATTGGGAGAACTTGGATCCTCATGGGGGCCAAGAAACGTGGAAGGCTAAGATGATGGAGGTGGTGCTGGAAAACCTAATATACCAGCATATAAGGGACACTACCAGGGAGAGAGGAGAGGATGAACCAGCGAGAGACTGGACCTAGTATTCACCTTGAGTAGAGCAGATATTGAGAACATCACATATGAAAGACCCCTCGAGGCCAGTGATCACGTGGTCCTGAGCTTCGAATACATAGTAGAGTTACAAGTGGAGGGGGAAGCAGGAAGGGCTGGACAAATGAAGCCAAACTACAAGAAAGGGGACTACGCAAACATGAAGAACTTCCTCAACGGGGTTCAGTGGGACAGAGAACTGGCAGGGAAGTCAGTAGACGAAATGAAGGAATATGTGACAACAATATGCAAGGAAGCTATTTATTTCTAAACTGAAGTAGTTTAAGCCCCTGATTTAGTGATGGTGTTGTTCCTTTACATAGGCGTTATGATTTTATCTTTGTATTCCCACGCCTTTTTTTTATGCTCTGCGGAGAAAGTCTTTTATCGGGAGCTGGTGACTCACATTGCTGGTGGTTGAGGGGTTTTGTTTCTCCATGATAACGGTAGCTACGACGCACCTTTGCTGCTCCGTTCTCCCTTGTAATCATCCCGTCTTCTGGACCTTTATCAGTGCGTGTGCTCGCCTGGATGGACTCGGATAGAGCCTGGTCATCCAGTTTCTGGGCCCGTCTCTGAACAGTGCGAAAGGTTCCTCGTTTTTATGGATCTGTCCTATCTACTTTTTTACATGTCGTGTATGGAGTCAGACTCCACTATCTTCTCTCCTAGTTCATTTCTTTGTATAACTACCTTTACGCAAAAGAAATTCAGTTTTTGTGGCACATTTAGGTGTCCATTAAGCCTATGCCCTTAAGTTTGGTAAACTTCGTAATCGTATCTGATTTGAACTTTTTCTCCTCACTCTTATGGGATCTAGCTCCTTTAGTCTGTCCTCATGCTCCTGCCGTCAGCTACATGGTGACTGATAGCAAAATAACGTTTTTTTTTATGTTCTTGCTTAAGTGTGTGCTTCAAGTTTGCATTGCATACTCTCAGACTGGCATGACATATGTAGTGTACAACACGAATGCCTCCTTGTTCAGATTCTTTAAAGCTTTTCTCTGGTTTGCCAGCTGTGGAAATTATTTAATTTCCGAAGCTATGGTGCCTAATAAGTGTTTAATGTGTTGATTTGGGTCAAAATGTATTTGTATTTTGAATGGAACCAACTGGGTTCCCGCTGCGCCTGCGCAGATGTGCGGGGGGGTTATAGATCGAGCTGGGGCACGAGGGGCGGCGGTGTTTTGAATGTAGTGAGGAGGCTGTGAAAACCTGGGATCAGGAAATTGGCGTTCACGGCGGCCTAAGGATTAATATGGGCCTCACTTCATAATAGGAAGTGTCGTAACTGTTCCTGGTGAAGAGTGAGGGAACGTGATTTACGGGACCACCGTAAAAAGGTGGTAAAATTAGTGAATAATGGTTCGACTGGGTGTGAGGGGTACGCGGCCATGGTGTGTGTCCAGGGGAAATACCCGTGAGTTAATCCTCACTCATCGGCCTCAGATCTTAATGGAGTGACCTCTAATGTGTATAATAATTATGAGACGTTAAATCGTCTTGTGAATGGTAATGTAATCAGTGATAATAACATTAAGTTAAGAGAATGCGGGATGTGAAATAGATCGCCCTGCTCCGAGTGAACGCGTGATTCTCGTACCGAGGATAGTGAAGTTTTATGGAATCACGACTTCTAAACCGGGACAAACCAACGGATACCTCGTCCTGCTGGAATAAGAACCGTGTCGGTGTAGCAGGACATCGAAATGAGATGGTGAATGGAGGAAATAAGGAGTATCAATCACCCACAGTTAAGTAACCTTTCTAGTTATAGCAGACTGATACTGGCCAGTTAGGTATGTTGTAATTGGATAGGTTATGGATGATCCAGCTACATCAAGTCACCACCAGAGAATATCTGGTAAGTGGTGAGATTATGTACAAGTGTTTTTCCTTGATGGATATATCCATGTGTAACCTACCCCCCCCCCCTTCATTCAGTTAAACTAATATAATCTATACAGTCCACAATTAATTAGTAGCACTGTACTTGTGGGTGCTATCCAATCCATACTGGTCTCGGATAGATATGGATAAGATTGTGAGGTCGAAGGAACCACTTGCCGTGACCAGGGGTGGTTAAGTTTTCTCACATGTCTACACGGGGTGACTACAGTAAACAATATGGTTGTCTCCCAATGAGTTTACTTGTAAGCATGTAATGTTGAGGTACATAAAGGTATTCACCCTATAAAATTTTCCATACCAGCATTGATTGATGAAATCTGCTGTGCAGTCAAAACTGTCGCCTAATAAAGATACCCAGGTGTCGCAGATATGTTATTCTCCACTGTGTAAGTTGTTGAAGTTCTTCGTCTTATGTATGCCTCTCGATAGGTTTGACGTGATATTAACCCCCATCCCCCAAGTGGCTCTGTTGAATGCTTGTAGTTTATCCTTTAGTTTGTAGGAAATATTCGTCCTTTGCTGCTATCCATGTGCTACCTTTATATTTCACTGTTCATAGGCCCGGGATAAATCTGCTCAATCTGATTTTTTTGTGAAGAGGTAAGAAACGAATTGTAATACTTTGACCAGGGAAGATGTGCTACATCTAATCAGTATAAGCCGCAATATATGGCTGAAAATCTCGTGACCTCGTAATTCTGATTGTGATATGCTCACAGAAATCATTCAGAATTCCTAGTTCTTCATTATTACTGTTGGGAACGTTTTATCAAGCGATATCCTTGTTAGCTAGCCACTCCCTAGTATGTACGCCGATAGAAGCATGCGCGGTGTTCGCTTTTATGCTCCTGTGGTTTATAAAAAGAGTTGTGACTCTTCTGGAGTATGAGCTTTAAACAAGTGTGGCAGGGAGGCTGTTGTGAGTCAAGTCGATATAAACGATGCTTCTGATAACACGATATAACAAGTTGAGCGCGACAGTGTACACCTGGCACTGGTGACCTTGTGGTACTCTTTACTGTTATCAGTTTACGTGACACTGCCCATGCCTGTATGTCTGCGAGTATGCCTGTCTGTGTCTGCCTAGCATACGTATCTGGGCATTTGTATATGATTTGTATCTGTGTATATGATTCCTTGGCTTATGTATGTTAATGGGTGTCTTTGCATATGTTAGGTGGTATGTGTATGTGGATTTACAAGCGTGTATGAATACATGTGGGAAAGTGAGTGTTTTGTAACTACACACAAAAAGAACACGTCTATTATTCAGTTCCCCTGCTATCAGTATTTATATCTTTATAAGATCGATTTTGATTAGTTTCTTCAATGTTTTCTAAAAGCCAACATAAAACTTTGTTTTTCTTTACTCTGATTTTTTTTTTTTAGCCTACAGCATTTCCTGTACCAGTAATGTTAGGCCTCCCCTTTTTGTTCCATCGCCGCAATCTTCATAACTTTTGTCAGGAACTACACCATTGTTTCTTATATTTAAACTCTGTCAGTTTATAGCATCCTTTAGTTTAAACCTTATGTACAATGCCATTTGTATATGTATAATATTTGAGTAAAATTTTTTGATGTACTAAAAGCTTCCATGTTATGTTAACTTTTGCAGCCCATCATCTGGTGCAGCTTGACGATATATCTTACTCTTCTCATATCATATATCTTGTCATATCACTCATAGCGTATGTGATATTCAGGCAGTAAACGCTGAAACAAACGTAACGTCGTACATTTAAGAAACGTTTCGCCAACCAGAGGCTTTATTAATCCTATATACAGAGAGGAACTGTTGAAGATGTGAAGACGAAGTTTGAGGTAATCAGTCCCTCAGCCTACTTAAAAGACAGTCGGTTAACGTAAGCCACATAAAATGCCAATTACTCTAATATTTTAATATATTACTTTACAAGAAATGCACCCGAAAACCTGCTTCATGACTAGGAAGACAGCAAACATTAGGTGTGAAAAATGTAAACATTTATTAATGTAATTAAAATAAATATAAATGTACAAAAATATTACTTATAAAGTAAAAATGTATTTAGAGTTTGAGCAACTCTGTCAGTAAGGTACACTAGTAAACTATTCACAGCTTGTACATAGGGAAGTGTTCAGTGGGAAAACAAGTCAGTATGTACAATGGTAAACTTAATTTAACTGTATACTTCAAACTATACAGTTTGAACAATTTCTGGATTAGACAGTACGTACAATTTCTAGATTAGACAGTATGTAAAACTTCTAGGGTAGACAGTATGTACAATTTCTAGACTAGACAGTATGGACAATTTCCAAACTGTTTACACAGTGCCACAATATTAGAAATAAATTTTCAACGTAGACAATTAGTGTCTGATAATATGATGAATGTTGATTGATCGTAGCTACAATTAAGAGAATTCTTGCCTGGGAAATATTTCTCTGGCATGACCTTCAAGAATATCCATTAAATTGGAATTAAGTTAGTAAACTTATCCTAAAATGGAACTCTTTAAGAGTTATCAAGTATTTTCTTTATCGACTGACAGAGAGGTAGGATAGCAGACTGGTAGTCAACATGAGGTCATGGTGTTTGTGGCTGGACTTCTTCTTTAGAAGTTTCTTCTTTTTCTTGTGTGATGAGAGCTCACAGTCGTCTGAGCTGTGGCTGTTGATGCTGCTGCAACTGTTGCTGCTGCTGCAACTGTTGCTGCTCAGAGCTGTGAGTGAGCGTAGCCTCACCTCCATTGGTCCTGTGGATGTAACAGGAACTTCAGTATTTAACTATCTCATCACCAACCTTTTTTTTTCTGGATATAATTCTGGTATATACAAAATGTATTTGCATGAAAAAGTGGTTCTATTATATTGCGTGAAAACTATGATGGGTAAAACGTAAGCAATGCAAGAATTACAATATAACTTTTCATCTTATATTCAGAGGAAAGCTATGTTTTTTGTGACTAATCTTGATATAAAAACCACACTAAGAGAGGAAAGTAGAAAAATGTATATCTACTGATAACCTAGATTCAAAACTAACCTGTAACTTGTTCTCTTTGGTCTAGTAATTCTCGCGGCTTTACCATTTTAGACTGGTCTGCTTACTCAATTCACTAAGGAACAATTAATTTCTTTTGGCTCTACGTAATATTTTTTAATGTAACTTGTACCGTTGGTTGGTCTTGGTGGCAGCTACTGTTATATGCACCTTGGTAAGAATACTTGTTATAAGTAACAAGTATTTTATTTACTTTGCTTTATGGTTTGTTAACAGCTGTATAACAAGTTGTAGCTTTGCTGCTGAAGGTGTAAGATATAGTTCGACAAGTGAACGTGGCTCCTTTTATACCGTGTGGAGCTAAGGATGCGCGAGACAGTTTGCGCAGTGAGCGAGGGGGAGCTGACGTTCTTGAGGGTAATGTAATGTACTGATAAGGCCAACTGCGACACGCTGGTGCCGGCGCCCACCAACTCCTGACCTCGCGATACTCGTTATCAGTGGTAAGTGGGCAGTCACGTAGGTGTGCTACCCACCTCACTGGAGGTCTGAGGACGAGTTGTAGAACGGAACAGAACCCAGCGAAAATCATTTACAGTTTTTTTAAGAAGTTTCACAACGGGAAAAGAAACCAGTGTTTTGGTTTCTCACATTCTTACAATGCGGAAACTTAGTGAAAAATTACATTTTACCACACCTGTTAGTTTGTTTTTTATGTTTGTAATTATATTTTGCTATCCTTGCAGCAGTTGTCCCTGTTTGAGTTCAGTGTATACCTAGACGAACTTCCCACTACACTCAACTCTACCTATACTAGGTCTTTCATTTTTATGGCTAATTATACTTGGATTGTCACTTATTTTGCTCTAACCTCTCTCGTTTGTCTCTCAACTTTAGTCATCAGTCTATAATAGAATTTGTGGGTGTGCGTCTGCAAGCGGGAATGAATGGTAAGGCTTCGGAAGGTGACGTGTTGGTTCATTGGGTTCTTGGTACATAAACGGTGTTTTTAATTTGCCCTCAGGCTAGCCATGAGTGGCGTCAAGTGAAACAGAGAAGGTAGTGGGACTGAGCACAGTGGGCCTATGGCCGTGAGATGGCAGAAGTAGCGTGTCGCGAAATATAAACGCGATACAACGCAAAATATAAACCCCAACTAGGTATACATCGCGGTATGATGGAAGTCACAGGTGCAATGCAAGATTTTATATATTCTCAATGTGAAAATGTTTCGTTCTTTGTAGAGCTTTATCTTCCCTCAGGGGAGGTTACCTGAACTTGCTGAGGGGCTCTCGATCTACGGAATTGAGTCTGCACTCCTCTTCCTTGGATCGAACGAGATTGCTTCCCCTTCCCTTGGAGGCGCTGTATGACCCTTTTAATGTAGAGCTTTCTTTCCAGGATACAAAGCGTGC